>NC_141543.1:87632500-87752500 GCF_021556685.1 Rattus norvegicus
AATCTGGTCATGTTTAATAACAATAAATCAGAGAGGAGATCGCAGCCTGGAAGAAAAGTCTGGGGCAGCCAGTGTTTCCACATCTGGGGCCCATTCGGGTCGAAGTGATGACAATGTCTAATAAATGTTAATGGAGAGCCTCCTCAGATTCATGCAGTCCAGCCGTAATTTACCCTGTCTCCATGCCAGATGACCTTTTGAACATCCAGAACACACCCATCAGAGCACCAGCCACAGACCTGGATTACTTCCTGCATACGAAGTGGAAGCAAACAGGCTATGGCATTACGTATGCATTTCTCCATTTCCCCTGCCCCGAGTCTTTCTTCAAAGCCTTGCAAAGCCTTCAGGGCCCCTTCTCCCACACCCAAGTGGTTAGAGGCGAGGAGTTGGGGTGAGGGATGTTACTCTGTGCTTCTGAGGAGGTCTCCCTTGCATCGATCCTAAAAGAGATAGCTGGGTATCCAAACTGTCCCCTCTCTTGGCTCCCGAGAGCCTCTGTGGACCCCCCTTGCCCTTGGCCAGCCCCCAGCCACACCACCCACACCTGTCTTCTAACTCAGCAGTCCGCAAGGCTGGCTCTGGGCTTTGGTTTTTCCTTGCGTACAGATGTTGTCTGCATCCGCGTACAGTCGTCTTGCGGTCTGCAGATTTTCACCTTCGCTTCCCTCTAAAGATGCTGACCCAAGTTAAAAACTGGTGCTGGGCACTTGAGTTAGATTCCCATCAGCATTGAACGGTCTACTTGACTGCATTAACACCATTGTCCCTCTTGAACAGGACTGGCCTCTGTTCTAACATCCATATCTTGTGTCTTCATCCCCGTCCTCCTCTATTCTACGTTCTTCCTCCTCTGCACTGAGGAGCAAACCCCGGGCCTTGTGAAGGCCAGGCAAGTGCTCTGTC
Source organism: Rattus norvegicus (assembly GCF_021556685.1). Taxonomy (NCBI): domain Eukaryota; kingdom Metazoa; phylum Chordata; class Mammalia; order Rodentia; family Muridae; genus Rattus; species Rattus norvegicus. Next base: position 87,633,407 of record NC_141543.1, read on the forward strand.
ACCGAGCTACACCCTCAGTCTTACAGTATATACACTGAGGCAGGCTCTCACTGTTTAGCTCGGCTGGATTGGAACTCCCTGTGTAGATCAGGTTGGCCCTGGACTCAGGAAGATCCGTCTGCCTTTGTGTCTCAATGCTAGGATTAAAGGCACAGGCCTCCACTGCCACTAGATTTCCTGCTCTTTCAACACAGAAGCAGGAATCTCAGAACTGCCTTGACTCGCCCCTATCACCTTCCCATCAAGAGGTATGATCATTGAATTTTCTATCAATCTACTTTTACCTCCCTTTGCCACACTATAGTTGAGGCCCTTTCCTTGTCAGTTTGAATTTGCCTTCCAGCTGGTCTCTCTCTGTTTTTTTTTTTTTTTGGTTCTTTTTTTCGGAGCTGGGGACCGAACCCAGGGCCTTGCGCTTCCTAGGTAAGCGCTCTACCACTGAGCTAAATCCCCAGCCCTGGTCTCTCTCTGTTAACCCAACCTTGATCACAGCAATCATATACACCATCCTGAGATGCTGCCTCTCCCCGATTTCCAACCTTGCCTGCCATATACCCCAGGCTGGCCTGCACAATGATATACACATTGTCTTAGTTGTTTTTCTCCTGCTCTGAAGAGATGGCAGGACCAAGCATTTACTTGGGGGCTTGCTTATAGTTTCAGAGGGCGAGTCCGTGACCATCATGGCTAGGAGCATGGCAGCAGTCTGGCAGGCACAAGAGCAGCAGCTGAGAGCTCACATTGGATTGGAAAGTTGGAGGGAGAGAGGAGGACACTGGGTCTGGTGTGGATTTTTGAAGCCTCAAAGCCCACCCTCAATGACACACCTCCTTCAACAAGGCCACACTTCCTTATCCTTCCCAAAATACTTCAGCTAGGGACCAAGTATTCCAACATGCGATCTTATAGTAGCTATTCTCATTCAAGCCACTATATATATAAATAAGTATGTATACTTTGTTTTTTAAAAATGATCTATTTCATGTATATGAGTACATTGTAGCTGTCTTCAAACACACCAGAAGAGGGCATCAGATCCCCATTACAGATGGTCATGAGCCACCATGTGGCTGCTGGGAATTGAACTCAGGACCTCTGGAAGAGTAGTCAGTGCTCTTAACCACTGAGCCATCTCTCCAGCCCCATATGCATACTTTTGTTTTATGTATATGGGTATTTTGCCTGCATGTACATCTGTGTACCATATGTCTGTCTGGTGCCCTCAAAGGCCAGAAGAAGGTATCAAGAAACTTAGAATTGGAGTTACGAATGGTTGTGAGCTGCCATGTAGATGCTGGGAATTGAACTTGGGTCCTCTAGAAGAGCAGCAAGTACTCTTAATTAGTGATCCATCTAACGGGCCCCTGCTGTTTTGATACAGGATCTTACATACATAGTCCAAGCTTAACTGGAACTTGTATGTAATTGGAGATGGCCTGGCCCTGAGATACTGTTTTGCTTCTGTTTTTTATCTTACGGTTTCCAGTGCTGCAATGAACCACTGTGACCAAAAAGCAAGTTGGGGAGGAAAGGGTTTATTTGGCTTACAAGTCAGAACAGGAACAGGCCAGTATCCTAGAGGCAGGAGCTGATGCAGAGGCCATGGAGGGTGCTGCTTACTGGCTTGCTCCCCCTGGCTTGCTCAGCCTGATTTCTTATAGAACCCAGGGCTACCAGCCCAGAAATAGAACCATCCACCATGGGCTGGGGCCTCCCCATTTAATCACTAATTAAGAAAATGCCTTACAGCTGAGTCTCATGGCAGCATTTCCTCAACTAAGACTCCATCCTCTCTGAAGACTCTGGCTTGTGTCAAGTTGATACAAGCCAGCCAGTACATTTTTATTCGTTTGTCTTAAGACAGGGTCTCCCTATGTATTTCTGGCCAGCCTGGAACTTACTAAGTTCACCAGGCTGGCCTTGAACTCACAGAGATCTGCTAAGGCGCTGGCTTCGTCATGTCCCTCCCTTAGACAGAAGTCTTGAACGGCCTCTCACTGACATTATTATCCAATGTTTTTCTCCTAATTAGGTACCACTTCTGTGAATTGTAATGAGTGCTGCACATGTGTGTCCACCCAAATCCAGACATTGAAACACTCGCCCCTAGGGTGACAGTATTAGGAGGCAGAGCCTTTTCGAGGTGATTTGATTTTGAGGACAGCCTTTCTGAATGCTTTTAGTGCCCTTAGAAAGAGGCTCCAGGAAGCTAAGGCATCCTTTCCACTGTGTGAGCATGCAGCTAGGAGGTAGGTGCCATTTAGGAGGAAGCAAACCTTCCTCAGACACTGACTTTTCAGGCACTTGGTCTTGAACATTTCTGCTTATCAGCCGCCAAATCAGCAGCGTGAAGTTGCAGACGGCGGATGGACTTCTGAGATCCGGTGAGCTGAGATCACCCAGGGCGCAGGCTGGATTTGCGTAGTGTCAAGCCCATCCCCTCACCTGGGTTACTGATATCCTCATCACTCACTTCTTTAGCATTAGCTGTGAGCAAAACAATGACCCAGAGATGAGTGACAGTTGTCCCACTGGAAACATTTTCCTAGTGGGCAAGACGGACGGACAGACAGACAGACCAACAGACAGACAAAACGTTTTCTGTGAGTTTGAGGCCTGGTCTACGAATCAAGTTCCAGGACAGCCAGGGTTACACAGAGAAGCCCTGTCTTGGAGCTACCCCACAGAGAGAGAGAGAGGGAAAGAGAGAGAGAGAGAGAGAGGGGTATAAGAGCAGAAAACGAGAACAATGGAACTCTATAGTACTGGAATCAGGTTTTCAACTCTAATCTTATCTCTTACTAGTTCTCTCTTTTCTTTAAACTTTAATAAACAACGTGTATGCATGTGTGGTGAGGCCGGCTGGTGTCAGATCCCCTGGAGGTGGAGTTACAGGTGATCGTGAGCCATCTGGTGTGGGTGCTGGGAACCAAAACTGCCATCTCCATGGCCCCAAGGGCTTGCTGCTTTTCCAGTTGTATCGGTACCCACATTTTAACAGTTCCAAAGAGACCTATTAGCACTAATGACACTTTGTAAACAAACGGTTCTCTGAGAGCATCTCTATTCTATTGCTTCAAATAGATATCAAACAATCTGGTATATTTCTTGACCATTTCCTTTTTAAAAGAACATTTGAGACAGATTTAACACAGTGTGGCCTCTAATTCCCTATGCAGCAGCAGATAACCTTGGATTTCATATCCTGTCTCTACCTCCACGCGCAGTGTGCACCGCCATACCAGGCTTTATGCCTTGCTGGGAATCGAACCCAGGGTTTTGTGTGTGTCAAGCAAACATTGTACCAATTGAGTTATAGCCTCCACCACTCTCAGATGTTTAGAATTAAGCATCCTATCTAGTGACCCCTCCCATTTAGATCACAGATCCAATAATGTAGGTTAGGTGTTAGTCACCTTCAGTGCAAGAAGGCTGAGAGACGCGCATCCAGAACTCTCAGAGGCTTACGACATAGCTCTTGCTCGCACGTTTGTGGACTGGTTGCAGTAGAATTCTTGGCACGTCGTGGATCTTCTCTGTGACTACTCCATGTAGTCTCTTATTCTGGGACTCAGGATGAAAAGGCAGGGGCAGGCCCTTCTCGCAGCAAAGGGTAGAATGGCAAGATGCCAAGCCAAGCCAAGCCTTCAGAGTTGAAAACCTCTCTGCTCACATTTCATTGGTTGGAGGAAGTCACATGACCGGGCCCCTAGTCAGTGGCGCGCTGACAAATTTACTTCTCCCATGGAGGGACATAGTATCGAATGAATGCTTGCGGAACAACCCGTTGCAGCACAGAGAGCTTATGGAGTTTCCTTCACAAGCGGCCTTTACACATAGAAGAGGTCGTTATCTATCTGGGTTCCTCTGGGTACCATATCACCTGAAGGAGGACCAGAAGACATGACTTCTTAAAGATCCCTGTTTTGGTACAAGGGCCATGTAATTTGTGTTTGATATCTGCTTGCCACCGAAGTCCCTTTTTCCTTTTCCACCAGAGTTGTGCCAGGGGGGTGATTTCCTAGCTAGGGCTTAATATCAGAGTCTCTGTGCGATTGTATACAAGTGACAGTCACATAGCCAACGTAAATACGGAAGAGGCTCGGATACCATCCGGGAACGGTATTCCTGTCATCGGAACAGCTTTGTCCGCCACTGCAGTGCAGTTAACTCCGGAATGAAATTGAAAAGGTAACTGACGGTCAGAGGGGACCTGGAAGAGTCTCATTTGTAACAGAGGCAGGCAGGGCACAGTGAAACCTGAGACAACAAACAGGTTTTGCCACGGGCTAGATAAATGTGAATGGCCTTAGATTTGAATGTAGTCAGATGGAGAAATGCCAGGTCCACGGGTGAATTCACGCCTCAGTTGTTTGGATTCTAAGATTTCATGAACGGCAACCTCTGCACACACACCCGAAGTAGTAACTTCCCCATCTGTCTACTCCAGGGTATTCCCACCACCCCCACCCCGTACCCCACAAATATCTTCCTTCAAGAACTCTTTAGGTCCATATCATTTAAAGTGGAGTCCCCAGACCAGGATGGCTGGTCTCAGGTGATAGATACTATTGAGAAATACATAGTTTCCTCTCCACCCTTGCTGAACCCAGATAGCAGACGATGAGATGAGAAGCAATTGTCCCTGGGTAACTTTGTATCAGTTCTTTAGCGGATCCATTATGCACATACACTACAGTTGGTGAACGTTGCAATTCTGACTCAGTGGACTACAGGGCAGAGCCTGTGACCCGTATCTCAGAAGGCGTTAGGAACCTTGTCACGTACGCAGGCAAAATGGTGGTCCCCAGTTCGAAAGCCTAACAGTGCTGTTCTAATTAGGTTTGATGTCTTAGAGGAAGGCAAGTCATTGAGGGTGGGATTCAATGACCATGGGACCTCAGTCAACAGCCACCAGGTTTTTTTTTTTTTTTTTTTTTTTGTTCTTTTTTTTTTTTTCGGAGCTGGGGACCGAACCCAGGGCCTTGCGCTTCCTAGGCAAGCGCTTTACCACTGAGCTAAATCCCCAACCCGGCCACCAGGTTTTGTGTTTTGTTTTTCAAGCATATTTTGGTCAGAGAGTGGGCCTGATGACAATGAACTCACAAGGTCTCAGCTATGAAAGATTAAAGAGGGGCAAGGAGTGGAGGGAAAAGCAGGGTGGGAGTTTGTAGACCTGGGTTCTAATGCTAGTTCTTGCTCTGTTAGGAAGAGTGTGTTAAGACGCAGTCCCTTATTTCTCTGTCACGTATAAATTTAAGATGACAGTTATGCAATCTCTTGACATGCTGGCCCCTTTTAAAATTAAATAACATTATACTTTCTTTAGCAGCGATTTTCTTTCCAAATGAGTAAGGGAGTCTTAGCAACATGGGGACCCTAAACTGCGTAACTGAGGGCCCATGAGCTGAGTACTCATGGTCCCTTGTGAACTACAGGTGGGATTAGTTCTAATTCTTGACACACTTCTCAGGCTGTTGCGCTGAGGATCCAGATCTGAATCAGGTCTCGAGGGCTCAAAATCTTTGCTTCCCACTTGCTAATCGTTTATAACTTGACTTTGGCAAGTTATTCTCCTGAAGCTGTAATTTTTTATTTACTAAAAAGAAAATGACAATAAAACCTATCTGATAAGGTTACTGGGGACTTTAAAAGATTCAGTATATGTCAAGTGCTTATGACAGCGTCTGGCACTCTGGATCAATTTCCCGGCTGGCACCTGGAGGAGGCTCAACCTCAGATACTGTACCAGAGGACAGATGGCAAATCTCCCTCTCTCCTGTAGGTGGCGCCTCTCTGTGTTGAGCTAACTACCTGCGTCCGGCAAGTCTCAGCAAATCGAGAAGTTTCATTACATCTCTTGCTCTGTATAATATTGCTACAGCCAGACTCCTAGAGTCTTCCGAAGCTTGTGCCCAGGATGGCCGGTCTTTGGGACACCGACTTCCTAAAATGACGTGACATCCCATCCCTGCTTCCAAGCACGTGCCACCCAGGAGGACTGGCCCTGGGAGGGTTCCCCAACCAGCCCTTGAGGTAGGGAGTTTCCTTTCTGCTAGGTTAAAATGACAAATTGGTACATGAGCGGTTAATGAAAGATGCTGGAAACGTCCGTGGAGATCAGAAAAATCGCCTCTCCGAGCTGACAGCCAGGCCATCTGCATTCCCGCGTTTCTATTAATTCCTTAACAATAAACGACAGGAGCGCCTAGAGGGTTAACAACTTAATTTAATCTCTGAGATTCCTTCCTGGAGCACTGAGAATTAGAAAGGCATTTTACTAAACGTTATCCACACACCTGATTTTTCCCCACTTGACGTGCTGGATGTGTCTTCTGGACCGCTCCTGCTCGTCTGCACGCAGAGGCTCAGAATACTTCCCACGAGTCACCTTTGGACTCACTGAACCCCGAGACTAGACTCCTAGTTTCTCCGGGCTTCTTACTTGCAGTTCCTCTAAATTTTGGTTTAGGTTATTTCCCTGGGGCCTTTCTCTATAGGGAGTGAATAGCATTTCCCAAACCAGAACAACAAGAGTTTTTAACTTTTTTTTTAGTGTGTGTGTGTGTGTGTGTGTGTGTGTGTGTGTGTGTTCGCGCGCGTGCGCATGTGCGTGTGCATGACATGGCATCCATGTGGGGGCCACAGCCTCATGGGCCCAGTTCTCGGCTTCTACCGTTACATGGGTTCTGGGGATGGGACTCAGGTCACTAGTTTTCTATCAGATGAAGTATATGGCCATCAAATCAGGCTTTGGGTCCCTAGCCAAGCATGAAATACTATTTGGAGACATTATTTCTAATGCCAATCCTTTCCTTTGAAGAAGAGAAAGGCTTGCAAATGTTTAGGAACTTGTAAGATTGTCTGTCTGTCCAGCTAATGTCAAAGCCTCAAATAGAACTCAGGACTCCTCACGCCTGCACAAACACTTGTTCCACAGTAGAGTGGGCAGACAAGCTTGTCTTCCGCCTTGTATCTTTCATCAGAGGCTGGCGGGTAGGGGCTGCCTAGGTTGCTCCCTGGCTTAGTAGGAAAGGCCTCAGGGAACATGCATGCTTTCCAGGCCTAGGGAAAGAGCAAAGGTATTTGCTGTCCTTGCATTTTTCTGTGGGGTTTCTTTTGGGTTAGGCATTTAAAGACTCTATTAAAATGGAAATGTTATCTTGGAGGAGTAATGCATTAAGCCATTATCTGTCATTAACACCTTGGCAAGAACACATTTAACATTAGTCTGCCTGTTACCGGCAGCTCCCTTAGGGAATGGGAACTCTGGCCTAGATAGAGGCCTAGGAAAGGGTCTCGCCCTGGAAAAGTGCAACATTTGTAGAAAAGGAGCAAAAGGGGTCGGGTATTTCTATCTTTGCACTTTATAGAGCATTCTAGAATTGGTCACTGTAATCTGCCCCTAACAGATGTAGACTCGTAATCCTGGCTTCTTGTATAAATTGTTGTTTTATTTTTATTCATTTATTTAATTTTATTTTATGTATTATTTATTTATTCATTTATTCATTTTTAAAAAAATACATCAAAGTTCTGAGAGACATCAGAGAATCCTTCAAGCCTCAACAAACATTACATATAAAGTAAGCTGTCTAGGTTCTATTTTGATTTATTAATTCAAAACTAGTACAAGGCCAAGCTCTTTTTTCTTTTGTTTTGTTTTTATTTTTTTGAGCTGTCAGTTTTGTTGCTTTGCCATTGCCATATTTGATGGATTTTTTTTTGTCTCAATTTTTTTCCTGAATTATTTTATGGACAGTCTTCCTCTGTAGCCTGGGCTGACCCGGAAACTCATGATCTTTTCTGCCTCGGCTCCCAAGAGAAGGAGTGACAGGTATGTAGTACCACATCAAATTAAAGTCACGTCTCTTCTTTTGTTGTTTTTGAAACAGGGTTTCTTTGTGCAGCCTCAGCTGTCCTAGAACTCGATCTGTACACCAGGCTGGCCTTGAACTCACAGAGATCTTCCCGCCTCTGCTTCCTGAGTACTGGGATTAAAGGCATGCGCTATCCCCTTCCCATCCCCGGCTTGAAATCACTTCTTACGCAATTTCGTTCGTAGAGATAGGAGAAGAAATAGTAACCTCAAGCTTACTCATCCCTTTGACTAGAAGGGCCACCCAGTTTGTCTCATAACTCCTCCGTGGCTGGAACGGAGTCACGTGACCACTTTTTTTTTTCTTTTTTTCGGAGCTGGGGACCGAACCCAGGGCCTTGCGATTGCTAGGCAAGCGCTCTACCACTGAGCTAAATCCCCAACCCCACGTGACCACTTTTAGTTGCAATCGAGCCTCATATTTTCAGTCTCTGCAAGAGATGTATCTGACAGGCAGTAAGCGCATCTGATAGGACGCATCTGCTCCTTTACACACTGCTTCCTTCCTCTGCTAGAGTCGTTTCCTTTATATCTGTGGTTCGAGCTCCTGAGACCACATCCTCCCATCGGGGCAGGAAATATAGATGAAGATTGGGGCCATTGAGATGTGTTAACTTGGACTGTGACCATAAATGTCTTTCCAAACAGCAGTCTGTTTGCCTGGGCTCTAATTTCTCCCACCTCATCTCATTAACTAACCTCCAGGTGTATCAGCCGCCATCATAGCCCTGACTGAACAAGAATGGACTGACCATCCATTCGGCAGCATCCGTCTTCACCTCCCACGTCTCCAGACTGCAGGTGTTTGCTTGGGCTTGTCATCTACAGAGTGCTCTGGTGACCCAGCGTCCCTCTGCTGCCGGGAGAGTGGAGGCTGGGAAGCTCGAATCCAGCCAGAGAGCTGAATACTGGGGGAAAACTCAACTCTCTTGGCGTTGAGGGTCTGCTACACAAAGAAACCGTTAGTACCGTTAGTTCAATTAATTGCACCAGGATTGGTTCCTGGCAAATTTGGCCTCAGCAAAAATAGCCTTTGGCTAATGGGTTAATTAATACTTTTAATACATAAAGAGTTCCTATAGCTCCAGAAGAAATGTGGAGAGAGCATAAATCCTTGCAAAAAGGAAATGGAGAAGACATAACACAAGTAAAAATTCAAATATATGAAGACAGATATATAAAAGATGGAGGCATCTTTTAAAAGCTCATTCTTACCAAAATCAAGTATTAATTAAAACAATATACCGATTCTGTCAAGTTGGTAAGATTACAGGTGATTCTGAAAAATAATGTCTAATGAATTTGAGAAGATTGACTAGTACTTGGTACCCTTCTCGCTCTTATATTTTATGTTAGGCTTGTTTTGCCTGTGTGTATGTCTATGCCCATACATAACCTGTAACCTGTGTGCCTGGTATCCATAGAGACGATAAGAGGGGGTGAGAACTCCTGGAACTAGACTTACAGATGGTTGTGAGCCACCCTGTGGGTGCTGGGAATTGAATGCAAGTCCTCTGCAGGAGCCGCCAGTGCTGCCCTGATTCTTTTTGGTTTTTCAAGAGAGCGTTTCTCTGTGTAGCCCTGACCATCCTGGAACTGAGTAGACCAAGCTGGCCTTGAACTCAGAGATCCCTCTTCCTCTGCCTCCTGAGATCTGGGATCAAAGGCATGTAGCAGCCATCGCTTCTAACCTAGGAGACATCTCTCCAGCCCTCACCATCTCGCCATATCTTAGATGATTTTTCAATATTGCAGGGGTTGAGCTGTAAAATTCTATATTCTCCGGCTTCCATGTAGCCAGGATTTTTTTTTCTTTTTTTCGGAGCTGGGGACCGAACCCAGGGCCTTGCGCTTGCTAGGCAAGTGCTCTACCACTGAGCTAAATCCCCAACCCCAGTAGCCAGGATTTTAACCTTGAGATTTGACAACACTGATGCTGTCCAGAAGCCTTAGCCGCAGCCTTTATATTCTGAGCTCTGTGGCCAACAGTGGGCTCCACAAGAACTCCCAGGCTGATTTGGAGTCGTTGAAAGCAAGGGTCATGCCTATCAGCCTGAGGAGATGAAACTTTATTTCATCTCTAGTTTTGGCTTCATGGATTTGAGCAACAGTCGCCTGGGGCTCTGAGCCTCAGTGTCCTCATCCGATAAAATGATCCCTCTGATGAATTCTTTTATCTCTAACAGATTAGATCCATGCTAAGCAAACACATCACTGACTCCTCTTTAGGGGAGTCTGTCACCAGGGAACTCCAAAATCTTGTGGCAGACCAAAGTTCATCTCTTTGAATGGACTATGGTGGAGACCACACACTCAGGGTAGGTGTTCTTGCTGCTGCTGCTGCTGTTGCTACTTTTCTTCTGTGTTAGGGATGGAGCCCAAGGCCCTGTACGTGATAAGCATTCTACCATGGAGCGATAGAGCATCATTCTTGGCCCTCGGTGCTAGTATCTAAATGCTTTGCAATTTAAACTCGAGAATTCTAATATATGCCAGTGGGTGACATTGCTTAAAAAGTCCTCAGATAGAAGCCTTTAAATTCCCCCTGCCCGCCGTTTCCCAACTCCCACGTACTTCCAATGCCCACCTAATATGTTCGCTATTAAAAATACGGCCCTATTAGGCCAAGAAACTGTTTCTCGTTCAAGAGAAAAGCTATTGTTAAAAGAATCTCATCATTGTATTAACCCTGGCTGACCTCATTATTACGCACAAGGTTAGCTACCTAGAGATGATCAGTGTGGAGAAAGAGCAGATCTGGAGAAGAAAGGCCGCTTAGGACTAACAGGATTTGACTGGAAAAGAGTAGCCAAGAAGGATAAGACTAGCTGAGGTGCACCCACTGGTAAACTGGAAGCAGCATTCATTCATTCATTCACTCACTCATTCATTCAGGTCAGTCAGTCAGTCAGTCAATCAGTCAAGCAAGCAACAAGCATTTATCAAGCCTATGTAGTTCAATCTTTTGCCTAATGACCAAACTGGCAGCTTCTCCCTGGTACTGCAGGAATCATGTAAATCTTTTTTTAATGATGGCCCCGGCCTTCCTCATGCTCACATTCAAGTCTTTTGTGATTTTGGCCATGGCCCATGCTCAGAATATTCAGAGCAGGAAACCTGAGCATGTCACACAGCAGCTCCTAAGATTCCTTAGCCACATCACCAAATAACGGTGTATTTTAAAGGAGAATAGGCTTTTGTGATGTTCATTTCCCATGTGTGCGCGACATGGAATGCAGGGTATAAAAACTTACTTCTCAGACCCATGGGATTCTGTGGATGGGACCGGCTTTGCTGTCACAGCCTTATTGCTATAAAGTCTTCGATGTCTGAGGTTTCTCCTACAAATGGGAACAGAGACACTCTGACTAAATCAGGGATGGGGACACGGGCCACTCACCCTGTTGTCCCCTTGTCCTATCCCTGAAGTAGTTATGAGCCCCCTAGGAATGCCAACTCTTCTAGGAACATAAATAAATTTTTTTTTTCGGTTCTTTTTTTCGGAGCTGGGGACCGAACCCAGGGCCTTGCGCTTCCTAGGTAAGCGCTCTACCACTGAGCTAAATCCCCAGCCCCACATAAATAAATTTGAGTACTGCTGATCCCTTATCTTTTTGTAAAACTCGGCACTTCATATGCCAATTGATTTAGCTGTCTTAGTTTTCTTTTTTAAATCATAGGTTTCTTGAGGGCAGGAACTTTTTTGGTTAAATAAAAAATTTTATTTTTTTTTTTTAGTGAACTTTTTCTTCCTATGAGTGTTCAAGGCCTTGTTAAAATCCTCCTGTTATTGCCAGAAATGATCAGGGACTTTAATTATATATAAACATCCTTTATTGAATCTTTGAAAACTGACTTCACAGAACTGCGGAATCCTCAGCTTGAAGGGGCCTTGGAGAACATGTGCTTCAACACTCTAATTTTCTGGAACTGGAAGCCAGGGCCCAGATAAGTGATTAGGTTGATGTCATGTACTAAGTTAATGGTGGCACTGGGACAATACTGCTGGAACCCGCTTCCCGGTTTAGGGCTGTTATAACTTCAAGCGAGAGGCTACACTTACACTGCTAGAATATTATGGATTTATATTTCTGAGCACACACTCGACTACCCATAAATCTCTTTGTCTCGCTCCCATCATTAGATGAGAATTGTTATCAGAATACAGGACCACTATTCTATTAGCTGTAGCTTTTTAACTTATAAAATTAAAAGGTACTGGCATGAAGAGGTGTCCACCATACATTAAATGAAATACAACCATTTTTCACGTAAAGCTTTGGGTAATTTCCTGCGGGTTAGTGGGGCATATTTTTCTATGGTCACTCTTAACTTGATTATCTCATGGTCAGTGGAGTCCTTCATGATGTGATAACCACGTGTCATTCATAAGAGCGATGCCAACAGTTCACCTCAGAGCTTGAAGAGTTTAAAGTGTACGTTTTCCCTGTCCTCTAAAAATACAGCGTACTATCACACAATATATATACACCGCCACCTGTTTACTCAGTCCTTTATTGACAGGATTGAAGATGTCTCCAACTTCTCGAAAACCGCAGTGACGTTCCCCACACACTCTCCCCTCTGAATCCCTGTGCTCACTTCTGTGAGATGAGTTCCTAAAAGTGCAATTTCTGGGTCAAATTTTGAGCTAATCTGTAACATTCTTCTTCAATTTTTTTTTCCTGCTGCTAGGACTAAAATAAATAAACTCTAACATCTGTATATAGTATATTGTACTAAGGTTTTTATATGAATGAGGTTATTTAAACTTAAACAATGATTTATTTTTATTATAAGTGCATGGATGTTTTACCGTGTGTGTGTGTGTGTGTGTGTGTGTGTCTGTGTGTCTCTCTGTGTGTGTATCTCTGTGTGTGTCTCTGTGTGTGTGTGTGTCTGTGTGTCTGTCTGTCTCTCTCTCTCTCTCTCTCTCTCTCTCTCTCTCTCTCTTTCTGTGTGCGCGCTCACATTTATTTGTGTGCTGCTCTCCCTGGAAGCTGGAAGAGAGAGTTGGATCTCCTGGGACTGGAGTTACACCCAGTTGTGAGCCACTATGTGGGAACTGGAGTTATAACCAGTTGTGAGTTGTGAGCCACTATGTGGGTGCTGGGAACTGAACTTGGGTCCTCTACTAGAGCTGCAAGTGCTCTTAACCATAGAGCCATCTCTCTAGCTCCCTTTAAGACAAACAAACAAACAAATGAACAAACAACCTTTTAAGCTATTAGATGAGTTCTTTGGTGGGCAAGTTGGGATTTAGATAAGTTAATGTGTTTGTTCAAGTTCCCTATGGCTAGGGAAGGTGGAGAGAGTTTTCTCCTTCATTCCAGTTATAGGGTTAAGAGTCCCAGGTAAAGGGGTTGGAGAAATGGTTCATAGGTTAAAAGCACTTGCTTCTCAGCAGAGGATCCAGGTTTGATTCCACCACTCACAACCTTTAACTCCAGCTCCAGAGATCCAAGGCCTGTACTGGCCTGCATGGTACCATGAATATGCCTGTGTGTGGTGTGCATAAACTCCTGCAGCTTCATATATATCCATGAAGATATAGATATATACATATCTATATGTATATGTACATACACACATGTATACATATATATGTACACACACACACGTGTGTGTGTGTGTGTGTGTGTGCATGCGTGTGTGTGTGTGTGTGTCTTTTGAGACAGGGTTTCTCTGTGTAGCACTAGCTGTCCTAGAATTCATCTATAGACCAGGCTGATCTTGAACTCATAGATCCTCTTGCCCCTGCCTCCTAAGTACTAGGATCAAAGGTGTGCATCGCCATGCCCTGGCTTTTTTTTTTTTTTTTTTTTTTTAAGAAATCTAGACGTTTTTTAAAGTCCCCAGTTAAAACACAGAAGTAAACTTCTTAGGAAAAGGCTGAGATCAAAACTACAGCAGAGACGGGTACTCTAGGCTAAACCGTGGCTGAGCAAAACCATCGGGCCCTTGCCCTGATGTTTGCTGGAAAGAGCATCTGCTTTCTATCTGGAGCCAGTTGGATGCCCACAGGTCCTTCTTTCTCACGCGGCTTCCAAGGGAAAACAGGTGTCCCATATTCCGAGATGGGATACCCTTGTTAAGGAAGGAGGGGGCGGGGGTTGGGGATTTAGCTCAGTGGTAGAGCGTTTGCCTAGCAAGCGCAAGGCCCTGGGTTCGGTCCCCAGCTCAAAAAAGAAAAAAAAGAAAAAAAAAAAATAAAGAGGTGGACACTTCCAGATAGAGGTAGAGAGGACCCAGTTCGTATCCATGATGCAGATGTGGCCTTTCAGAGCAGTTAAACCAGGTTGAAGAGTCGAAGCAGAAGGCACTCTTTGTTTCTGGAGACAGAGATGCTGTTCTGGTGTGCGTTCAGTTCTGCCCTCAGGAGCCATTTCCGGTACGGAATGTGTTGGGGGAGTGGCTGGTGATAAACAATATTTTCCTGGAGCATAATCCTTCTCCCTTTCCTCATACCAAAGCCCTGTCCCTGCACATGTGTCTAAACTTTTTGAAATAATCACCAGTGCTTTAGCAAACACCATGTCTTATTTGCTATGTGTATGGAGGGACCTGAGGACCGGAAGCTAAGGAATGCACACTTCTCTGCAGAAGGTCATGGGGGACTTGGGAACCGGCTTCATCCTTTGCTACTCAACCCTTCCCAATGGTAGGCTCCTGGGAGCTGGTGTGTGCAGGCGTAGGGTTAATAAATGCCTGGCATGCCACACTATTGCCATGGGCTGGTGGCTCCAAAGGGCCCCCGGAAAGCTTTGGGACCTGGGTTATGTTTGGTTTCAGTCTTGTGAGACCTCATTTCTAGACCTCGTATTATGTTAGTGGGACCCAGAGAGATTTATTTTCGTGACCTTTCCGGATGTGGAATCCGAGCCAGGGGGAGGGCGAAAATCAGCTCCGAAGCGGTTAATTTTACTAGCTCCTAAATTGATAAGCGGCGGGACGTCAGTCTGAAATGAACTCGCCTTGTTCGACGGGGTTCTAAGACAGCGGAACTCAATCAGCAGCGGGCCGCACGGTTCAAGGCTGCAATTCATCCCGCCGTGCCTCTGAAAAATGGGAGGTGACAGTTCATTTTGCCAGTGACAGTCTGTCGGTCTCGCTCGCTGCTTCTCCTGTCGATTGCCTGGCTGAGGTGAAGCTCAGCTTCGAGACACCCTCGTTTGGTATTCCACTCAGCTGAGCAGGACAGTCCCGGGACCCAAGGTGTGCAAATCTTTCCGCCACACAGCTCATCTCCCTGCCTTCTCCGAAGCTCTGAACCGCTCATGCCTGATCGGGGGTCCCAGGAGCCACCTTCCCACTTCCTGTACTTTGTTTGTCCCTCTAACTTCCACTTCCGGCGAGCTAGGCCGCCCTCTCTGGGACCCATTTCCAATAGAGGTTTGTGGACGAGGAGAAAGAAAGGCATAGGGGCAGAGATGACTGTGTAGATGGCGGTCCTAGGTTGGAGCCCAGAGCCTTGAGCACGCCCAGCAAGCCTTAAACCTCAAGTCCTACAGCTTCAGGGTTTGAGAAAAGCCCTCAAGATACAAGAGCAGAGGGAGATAGGAGGGAGGAAAGACACAATGTTTATACTTAATCCCCAGCTGCCCCAATTACTTTCTATTTTTCTAAAAACAGCACACTTGGAATTATGCATGCATTTTTATTAAAGTTCTTTACTTTAATCAATTTGAACAGGAGTGCCTTCATTGTTAGGAAATACTTCTAAAATTTTCAGGGGGAAAAAAAAGGAGCCGGCTGTAATTTATTCTTGAAAGGTCCAGGAAAATATATAGGACAGAAAATGATAAATAGGCCAGAAGTTAATGATTGATGGATCTAAGTTAGTGATCTATAAGAGGCTTATGTATTATAGAAACCTTTCTGTAAGTTTGAAATTATTTAAAACATTAAAAAAATATGAACAGATTGACCTTGTCTGATTCATGAGGCAGCGTCTCAATAAATGCTTTTAAAATTGCTTATTTCTATGACTGGAGAGGTGGCTCGCAGTTAGGAGCACTGGTTGCTTTTCCAGAGGGCCTGAGTTCTAATCCTAGCATCCATCTGGATGATGTTATCTTCTGGCATTTGTAAGCACCAGGCATGTGAGTGGTGAACAGACTTACATGCAGGTAAAACACCCATACACATAAAATAAAATAAAATAATTTTTATTTTTTAACTCTCTCTCTCTCTCTCTCTCTCTCTCTCTCTCTCTCTGTGTGTGTGTGTGTGTGTGTGTGTGTGTGTGTGTGTGTGTGTGTACCCACGAGTGTGTGGAAGCCTAAGATGGCTGTCCAGCATTATCCTCAATTGTCCGTCTACCTCATTCACAAGGCAGGGTCTCAATCAAACCCAGAGCTTCAGATATGGCTAGTCTCTTTAGTCACCTTGCTCTGGGGATCCCCTGTCTCTATTGTCCCAGGCTGGAATCACAGACATGTTGCCATGCCCACTTGGTATTTATGTGGGTCCTGGGTATTCCAACTCCTCAGTCCAATAAGCATTTATTAGACACCCCTATGTATATTGGGGATAAAATGATAACTAATAGGGGGCTGGAGAGATGGCTCAGAGGTTAAGAGCACTGGTTGCTTTTCCAGAGGTCCTGAGTTCAATTCCCAGCAACCACATGGTGGCTCAAAACCATCTGTAATGGGATCCAATGCCCTCTTCTGGTGTGTGTGAAGACAGCTACAGTGTGCTCACATACATAAAATAAATAATTCTTTAAAAGATGATAACCGATACAGGGATGATCTTGCAGCTGGGGAAGACAAGTGATAGGCAGACGTGCAGTTACAGACGGGCTCTGAGCTTTGATTGACAGGCGCTAACCACAGTGTGAACACACGAGAGGGATAAAGCTCAGTTCTGGCAGCCAAGGCTTGCTGTCACAGGAAATGATGTTTTAAGTTGTGACTTGAAGAGAGTGAGTGGTGGTCAGCTAAGTGAAGGGCAGGGGGAAAGGGTTGGAGATGGAGGGGACATTCTGTGAAAAACAAGAGTGGGATGCAACTTGCTTGAGAAAATAAGGCGTTTGTTACTTGAAAGGAAAGAGACCTGGGCATGGGTCACACACCTTTAATCCCAGCTCTGAGGAGCCCGAGGCAGGAAGATCTCTGTCCATCTAAGGCCAGTCATATCAAGCTCCCGACCAATCAGCGATAAACAGTGACATCCTGTCAAAGAAGGAAAGAAGAGAAAAGAAAAGACAGAGTCAGGGACCAGGAAGAGGGAGGAACTAGGGAGGTAAGTAGCTCTAGTGTCATGGTAGAGGTGGTGATGGTGGTGGGGATGGTGGGGGCCATGATGGCTGTAGGCTTAGATTTTTTAAAACCTATTTTGATGGTGGTGATGGTGATGGTGGTGATGGTGGTGTTGGTGATGATGGTGATGGTGGTGGTGATGGTGATGGTGGTGGTGGTGGTGGTGATGGTGGTGGTGGTGATGGTGGTGGTGGTGATGGTGATGGTGGTGATGGTGGTGGTAATGGTGATGGTGGTAATGGTAATGGTGATGGTAATGGTGGTAGTGATGGTGGTGGTGATGGTGGTGGTAATGGTAGAAGTGTGTTTACCGTGTTGAGGATTTAGGGAAGTAGATAAAGCTGTTGGTAGATGAGGGACATTAAATAGGTTTTTAATTATTATTTTAATGTATGTACAGGTAGGTGCAGGTATGCATGTGTGCACATGTGACATATGCACATGAGTGTAGGTGTCTGCAGAGGCCAGAGGTGTTGAGTTACAGAAGTTTGTGAGCAACCTGATATGGAGGCTGGGAATTGAACTCGGGTCCTCTGGAAGAGCAGTAAGTGCTCTTACCTCCTGAGCCATCTCTATATTAGCCATTCTACTTAGAAAGAGATCCTTGGGTGCAGGGTGCAAGAAGGGTTTGTAAGTATACTAGCTACTTTTTATGTCGCTGTGCCCAAATACATGACCAAAACCAAACATGACCAAAAAACAAACAAGCAAAACCTCCAAAAGACAAATCAGGGTTTATTTGGCTCACAGTTCACCATGGCAGCAAAGTCATGGCGGTATGGTCTGTGGTTCCAACCAGGGCACAGAGAAGGGGGAGTGAATGCCAGTGCTCAGCTGGAGTTTTCCACTTGTTATCCCCTCTGGGACCCTAGCCCACGGGATGGTGGTGTCTACACTCATGCTGGGTCTTAAATATCTCTAGGAACACCTTTAAAGATATTTAATATTCTAGCACGAATGTCTCTTAATCTAATCAAGCTGACAATCAAGTTAATTATTACAATGGGACGTAAGATGAGAAGGGTGTGAGACAAGAGATGGTGGTGGCTTGGACCAGGATGGTGACACTGGTGCTGGGTGGTAACAGAGAGTTTGGAAATTCCTTAGCAAGTAGCACTGGATGAAGGAGAAAGAGGAATGGCGAACAGCCCAGGTTTTCCAGATTGGGCTTTTGGGTTACCCGTGACACTGACTTTGGGAAGCTATAAGAAGAGGAAAGGCAGGGGTTGGGGATTTAGCTCAGTGGTAGAGCGCTTGCCTAGCAAGCGCAAGGCCCTGGGTTCGGTCCCCAGCTCCGGGAAAAAAAAAAAAGAAGAGGAAAGGCATGGTCAAGAACGAGGTTAAATTTTATTTCCATGGAATCTGGGTCCCCCCCATATACCCCAACAATGTTGTAAACAGTATAACACTGTATGTGGCAGAATTCCATGAACATTGAAGCCAAGCCACGACTGCAGAGGTTCTCAACCTGTGGGTCTTGACCCCTTCATGGGTCGCACATCAGATATCCTGTACAACAGATACTTACATTCCAATTCCTAACAGCAGCACAACTACAGTTAATAAGTAGCGACAAAATCGTTTTATGGCTGGGGGGGGGGGTCACCACAGCATGAAGAGTTGAGTTGCATTAAAGGGTGGCAGCATCAGGAAGGCTGAGAAGCACAGCTCTACTGATCGGAGTAAAAGCACAGGCGTTTAAGAACGGAATCTGCAGAGGGGCCAGACTCAGTGGCAAAATGAGAGTAGAAGGCAGCGTGTGGCTCTTCCTAGGTCCTCCTAACCTGCCGCTTTGCAGTGGAATCTCTCCATCAGGTAAACAGGACCACACCTCAGTGGCGGTATGGCAAGAAGAGATTCTATAAAGCTGGGCTGAGAACCAACAGGCTCCAAATGGGTCAGCGGAGGCAGAAGAATCTGTGCAGTAGCCCTGGAAACCTCAGAAAGACACGAGGAAGGACTGGGATAATTGCCCTTGGCGGATGAGGGCTTTCGACCCGGTGGACTTAAGTAAATTGTTAAGTGACCTTGCCTGAGAGACAATGGAGACCACATTAAAACTTCTATTAGCACAAAGAAAAGCTGCCCAGGAAGCCCAGGGCTTGGCCAGGAATTGCGTATGGTTAGCCAAAGCTGGGACGATCCCAGAGGACAATGAGCAGAAGAGCTGCTAGGTAAAACCAGACAGGAGGCTGTGAGAGACAGCTCGCTCAGGGTCAGTGAAGCTCTCGCCTCGCTAGCATGAGTTCTCGAGTTTGAGATCCAGCATGTTTGCAAAAAAGCCAGGTGTCGTGGTGTGTCTGTGGGTCCATCTTTGGGGAGAACCGGGAAAATCCCTAGACCTTGGTTTGGTGGCAACAAATTTTGTCAAATTGTGAGCTATATGTTCCATGCAAGACCCTGTCTTAAAAAATAAGAGAGTAATTGAGGAAGATGCTTGCCGTGAACCTCTGACCTCCATATGTTCTCTCTCTCTCTCTCTCTCTCTCTCTCTCTCTCACACACACACACACACACACACACACACACACACACACACACACACACACACACACTTTGCTTCCTTACCAATCCTTTTTTTTTTTTTCCGGTTCTTTTTTTCGGAGCTGGGGACCGAACCCAGGGCCTTGAGCTTGCTAGGCAAGCGCTCTACCACTGAGCTAAATCCCCAACCCCCTTACCAATCCTTTTTGTTTCCCATCCTCCCTTGGTGCCCAGTTCTTCGATGAATTTTAACGTTCATCTGGGCCTGAATTCTCCTGGGTAATACTCAGTGTCTTATCAAAATGTACCTGCCTGTGTCCTATATCAGTTCCCCAGGACAGTGACTAATCTGATAAACTGACAGGTACTAATGGGGTAAGGACTGTGAATACTCTGACACGTTGGACCTCCAGGTAATTCATGTCTTATTTATTTATGAATTCTTACCTTCTGACACAGTTTCTGGCACACGCCAAGTATTCGGTTAATGTCTGCTGAACCGAAATAGATGGAGTATTCTCCTTTTCACTCAGACTTTGGGAGACAGTACCTTACTCAGAGTTAAGGCTTGTAGACTGGATGGGCCTTGGTCTGCACCCAATGGATCCCCAATGGAAAGAAACTCCATTTAGTGCTAAACATCTCTGAGCATTCAGTTAAAACGGGAGCTCTTAATTAGGTAAATATTCCTGTCTTTAAAGAGAGTTGTGTTGTCATGTGATCCCTCTAACGACATTTGAGTAAGTAAGTATTGTTGACATGGGGGTGGTCATGTCAAGGACCCCACTACTCAGAGCCACAGGAGTGGCAAAGCCTTCCCTAGGTGAGGCTCAGAAGGATGGGAGGTTTCCTCATCCAGCGTTGCTAGTCTGGTTTTCAGAACTGAGCAATGCACGCTGCAATGATCACCAAGGCCTTACAGTTTGTATGCTTGCGTTCAATACGGAGATGAGAACTTGCAGCAACTACCAGGTTGAACTTTTAAAAAAAAATACACTTATTGGCAGGGTGTTGTTGCACGATTTAATCCCAACACTTGGGAGAGAGAGGCAGGTGGATCTCTTGAGTTCGAGGCCAGCCTGGTTTATAGAGTAAGTTCCAGGACAGCCAAGGCTACAAAGAGAAAGGTGTTGGTGTTGGAGAGTTGGCTCAATGGTCATGAATACTAGCTTCTCTTGTAGAAGATCTGGGTTTAGTTCCTGGCCCCCACATGGTGGCTCATTATTCCCTATAACTCAGGTTCTAGGGAATCAGCTCCCCAATTCCGACTTTCTTATGTGCCAGACATACACACGGTGCACACATGTACATGCAGGCAAAATATTCATGCATATAAAAATACATCGACACATATTAATTTTGTTTTCTGCGGATGGGTATTTTGCCTGCATGTGCTTCCTGCACGCGTGTTTGCACCACCTGCAGGCAGTGCCTGGACAGGCCAGAAGAAGATGCATATCTTCTGGAATTGGAGCTACAGACACTTGTGAACCATCTGAGATGGGTGTTGGGAACTGAATCCCAGGCCTCCGGAAGAACATCCAGTGCCCTTAACCCCAGAGCCATCTCTCCAGCCCCCAGATTGTACACTTTTTGAGAGGACTGGGTTGTCTGTACATGTTTGTGTCCTGGTGTTCTGAACATAATATTGGTTCAATAAATGCTGGAAGAATGAGGGAGGGAGGGAAGGGAGGGAGGGAGGGAAGGGAGGGAGGGAGGGAAGGAAGAAAGGAGAGAGGGAGGGAAGAAGGGAGGGAAGGAGGAAGGAAGGGAAGGGGGAAGCTACACTAGTATTTTTGGTTCTCTTTCTGACTACAGAAACACTCTGGACCCTTTCGGAATTTGGCTAATAAAAATTCCAAGGAACAGAAATGTTTTGTTCTGTTCTGTTTTCCTTTTCTTGCAAGAGACTGATGAACCCACCGAGGACTAAACCTATATGTAACCTTGACTGCAAATGGCAGAATTGGCCTTCCCCGGGCTGTTCTATTAGCTAGAGTGTTAACATCTTGGGTTGACATGAATAAAACATAGCTGGCTGCCTCTTCCTCCTTTTAAAAACACTAGAAAGAGCTTCGCTGCTTCTAGTCTGGAGTCTGCGCTAGCCCCTGGGACTTGGACACTCTCGTGCTTGCCGTGATGTTCAGTCGGAGCAAGGAGAGCATGCACTGTTTACAAGACACACATTACTCCGTGTATAATTAAACACTTAAAGGTCTGGGATCTTTCCACTTGTGGAGATTCTGGAATCCTGGCACGTTACAGCTTGTTTCTTCATTTGCAGTTTAGGAATTGGGTCCTTTACTACTAAAGACAACCAAATAGCCTGTCTTGGATGGTTTGATTACTTAGCAAGCAGGAAATGCACTGCCAGGCTAGGTGTTCCTACAAACACCATTATTTTTGACTTCATGATTCCATGCCAGACATCAATCAATTAGAATTCTGAACAATTAGGCTCGCCTCCCCTCTCTGGCCTGCAAAAAAGAGGATGTACGGGCATACAGGCGGCACAGCAGCAGTCGAATGGAAGCTCACAGTGCTGTCACTGTTTTCTTTCCGAGAACTTTCTTTTCCTTTGCCAGTCGGCAGCCACAGGAAGCGGTAAAGCTATTATTTACAGGGTCAGCCAAATCACCAGTTCCTGATGCTCATGTTCAGTCCTCACTTCTGAATCCTCCCCACTTCCCTTCTACTTCAGTTTGAGGTTCACGGGCACACAGGGGGTAACTTAGCACTTAGCTGAGCTGGTCCCTGATGCCCTGCAGCACCTCCATTGGTTTGCAATAATCTAAGTGTGACATTTCTCTAGTCTGGACCTCGGGTTTTCTCTTCTGGGGCTTCTCAAATTCCTTCCAGATCTGAAACTATGAGTTTCTGTAAAGGAGTCTGATAGTGTCAACTGGGAAGGAAAACATGTCCTCTAACCCTATGGATCTCTTCCTAGCTCATACTGCTGTGCATGTGTGCATGCGTGTGTGTGGGTGCATGTATGTGTAGTGTATGTGTGTGCATGCATGTGTAGTGCATGGGTGTGCATGTATATGTACTCCATGTGCAGTATGTGTAGTGTGTGTGTGTGCATGTATGTGTAGTGTGCATGTATGTGTAGTGCATGTGTGTATGTGTGCATGTATGTGTACTCTATGCACATTATGTGTAGTGTATGTATGTGCATGTATGTGTAGTATATGTTTGTGTGCATGTATGTGTAGTGCATGTGTGTGTATGTGTGCATGTATGTGTACTCTATGTGCAGTATGTATAGTGTATGTGTGTGAATGTATGTGTAGTGTATGTGTGTGCATGTATGTGTAGAATATGTTTGTGTGCAAGCATGTACAATGTATGTGTGTGCATGTATGTGTAGTATATGTGTCAGTGCATGCATGTGTAGTGTGTCTATTCATGTATGTGTAGTGTATGTGTCTGTGCATGTGTGCATGCATGAGTGTATGTGTGTGTGTTTCTCAGAGTACTTCAGTGAAAGACTGAGAGAAGCGGGTTGGCTGGTCACTGAGTTCTGCCAGCATCTCACATGATGTGGAAATGGAATCGGGATGCCAACCTTCAACTGGAGGGAAACTCTTTGCTGAGCCCATGTGGGGTTTAGGGTAAGAGGTTGTAGAATTCTCCTTAGACGCTGCTTAGACCTTGGTATCTCATCAGTTTAGTGGAAAACTCCTGTTACCTATTTTGGACAGCACAAAGTCTTATCTTGGTCTTGTTTGCAAGGAGAGGGGTGAGGAAGGCTCACTGAAGCCCCTTAGCTCCACCCCTGCGCTCCCTGATTGACAGTACTGGCACCAGTAATATTGAAAGTTCACTTCTGGGGCCAGGGCTCCAGCAGAGGTAGCAGAAGTCTCTTGCTAAGCATGGTTGGGTACTGTCTTCTCCTGGGACTCCTGAGGTTAGCCATCTTCCCTGCCTCAGGGCATCTTCTCCCTTACAGTGAAGAAGTTGAAAGCTGAAAGTTTCAGCCTCACCGAGGTGTCAGAGGAAGAATGAAAATCTTGGCCCATCTTTTGAGTCCTTGGTCTGGCTTTTGTATTGTGATCGCTTCTCATTTAAGAGACAGCCCCACCTCCTGAGAGTGAGTAGGAATGCCAGGTGTTGCTATGACTGCTGTTCCAATCCTGAACAACATTTTATATCCTGTAGCCTGCTCAGGCAGTGTAGAAATCAGCTCTGGGGCAGGGGGATTGCCATATGCAGAACGGCCGTGGTGAGGACAGCAGGTTGTCTGTCAAAGTATAAAACCTACGTCTGGCCTGGACCACAGAGATTCTACTGGAGGAGAAATTAAACCTGTCTCACACACCAATCCCAGTGCTCTGATTACATTTACAGAGGTCGTGGCCTGCATTCTGTCACCATGGAAACCTCTCAGGCTGCCATGGTGTTGTCTCTGTGTGTGTGGTTGATATTTAAAGGCGAAGTCTGGGCATTTGCTCTCCTCCATCAGCCTGTGTGAGATGAGATGAAGAAACAGGTCTCTGAGAGGCAGGTCTTTGCAGTGGAGACCAGTTCGTAGAGAGGAGGGAGGATTGGGGGGTGGGTGTAGATGCTGGATGAGCAGGCTAGGGCTGCAACCAGGAAGGACTCTAATTTTGTAGGAATGTAAACGTCTTTTCCCAAGCACGTGGACCCTCATGTTGAGCAGAGCCCTGTTGTTCTCTCCGATTCCCTTTCTAATTTGCGAGCTCACGTCAGAGGAACCAGATGGAGCTGGGGAAAGCTCCATTTGCCTGAATGCCCTTGGTGGTTTTCGCTTTGCACATCTGGTGGCAGCGTGAATTGTACTGATAACAATACCACTGATGAAGGATTCCCCAGTTCTTCCAAAGACCCCACAGCACTGTCCTGGAAAACGCTACCAGGGGAGTGACTTATCAGAGGCCCCAGGTGCTGGAAGAGTAAATAACACCTGATTCAACAGAGGGAGAGAAGAACGCAAGTGCTGACTGGGCTCGTGACCATCAATTTTTTCCCCTTTAGTCTGAAGACAATTATTTCCACACCATTGAATGGAGTGTAGATAACACAGACACCTTAATAGGCCAGGAGCGGAGGCTGTTTAGAGGAGATTTTAAGCACCATGAGCATAAAATGAACGTGAATATTTTGCAATATGCATCTTACCCCTTGTCATTAAGTGGATGGTCTCCATGATGGGACGCCATAGTCTTTGATTGGAATATTGAGTTTGGGAAAAGGAAACTCTGCATCAATAGACTTGCGATGCGGAATATCACGCGTTACTCAATAAGACATGTCATTGTGTTGATAGCCTGTAGGCTAAAAAGTACAGCAGCCTCTCCAAACAGCCTGAAGACCTTTTCTTCAGGGGTTTACAGTGGCTCCCTGAGGCTTTTCAAAGTCATCGGGGTAGAAACTGTTACCTTGAAATTACAGCTTTAGCAAATGAAGTGGGACTGCTTCTAATCCCCCAAACTATAAGAACCTTTGCTTGTTCTCTTTAAAATTTTTCCTCTGTATTTTCATCCGTCTCAGTTTCCTCTTTTCATAGCCTTGTACTTAGACTATTGCCCACCCCTGCCACACCCTCCCCTTCTCCCATTCCATATTCTTTGTAGATCTTAGCCCTGCCAGCAGCCCTACACTCATGGATATAATCTGCCTTCCGATTGGTTCTCTCGGAGTCTGTATTTGTGGTGGAAGCATGGTTTCTGCCACAGTGAGCGAAAAGGGAAGCTAATATCACATGCCTTCCGAATCAGGGGCTTCTCTTGGGAGGGTACCACCTGTGTTCCAAAATAGACGGAGGCAGAGAGGGAGTCTCTGGAGGTGGGCAGGGAAATATCATCACTCTGGTTCATTGGGGCCAGACACTAAGAAAGCCACATTTGCAGCATCTCTCTAAAAGCAAGTTTATGTCATAAGGAGGAGAACTCTCATCTCTGGGGACTAGCATCATCCACATACCTTGTGGAATCCTCAGATATTCTTTAGTGGGGAATTAAAGTCAAGGGAGAGACCATGGATGGTTTGGCTAACACTGAGGAAGCAGCTTCCATGATATAGGCACAAACTCTCTCTCTCTCTCTCTCTCTCTCTCTCTCTGTATGTGTGTGTGTCTGTGTGTGTATGTCTCTCTGTGTGTCTGCGTGTGTGTGTGTGTTTGTGTGTACATGCATAGGCCTACTGAACCCTTATAACAACTTTGAGACACTGTCTTTATTGTCATTAAGCACGGGGAAAAAATAGCAATTTCTTCAGGCGCCAGATTTGAGGACAAGGCCATCTGCAATAGAAACAGTTTATTTACTTTTGTTTTTTTGAGACAAGATCTCCCTATGTAGTCCTGACTGGCCTAAAACTTGTTATGTAACCCAGGCTGGCCTTGAACTCACAGAGAACCACCTGTCTGTGCTTCTTGAGCGCTGAGATGGAAGGTGTGTGTCACCACACCCCAAAGGACAGATTATTAAGGAAGGAAAAATCACTCCTGTGAATAGCAGTGGGCTGGACTGCTGAGAGAAAGCCCAACAGCTGAAGGAGGAAGATCTGGGACAGGAAAGGAGAAGGCAGAGCTGGGAGGGCTGCAAGCCAGAAGGAAGCCTTTTTATTTTGCTTTAACAGATAGACAGAAAGGTGGAAGAGAAGAGAAAATGCTGAGACTGGAGATGTGGAAGATGGTGGGAGAGGGTGGTGTCAGGAACTCCCGTAGAGGAGTGAGGGGAGGAGAGGCATCCTTCCTTTAGAAGGAAAGATGCAGTAGGAGAAACCTGATGTCACACACTATTGTGTGCAATGTCATCCTGAACCAGGCTCAGTAGGGCAAAGGGAATCTGCCTGGTGTGCTTGTGCTGAGATCCTCTACCTCGGCTGTTTCCTCTCTGACCCGGGAGTGCTTCTCATTACATTTGCGGATATGGAGACCCTGGTCAGAAAACCCCAGTTGTTCCAGAGCGCTGTGTAACACTCGCCAGAATTTCTTTCCAGGTTCTAAACCATCACTTTCTCACACTTTGGATTTCATTCTCCAGATCCTGAATTCTATGACCTGAGGAAAACTGAAGAAGAAGAAGAAGAAGAAGAAGAAGAAGAAGAAGAAGAAGAAGAAGAAGAAGAAGAAGAAGAAGAAGAAGAAGAAGAAGAAGAAGAAGAAGAAGAAGAAGAAGAAGAAGAAGAAGAAGAAGAAGAAGAAGGAGAAGAAGAAGAAGAAGAAGAAGAAGAAGAAGAAGAAGAAGAAGAAGAAGAAGAAGAAGAAGAAGAAGAAGAAGAAGAAGAAAGGGAACGAATTTAGGAAATAATTTTTAAAAAAATCTGGAGGGAGGGGAGGTTGAGACCGGGTTTCTTTGTACAGCCCTGGTTATTCTGGGAACTCACTCTGTAGACCAGGCTGGACTTGACCCCACAAAAGATCCACCTGTCTCTGCTTCCTGAGTGCTGGGTTTAAGCTGTGCACCACCACCACATGGCTAAAAATCTTTTAAAATAACAAATGAAATGAAGGGAGAGAGAGAGAGAGAGAGAGAGAGAGAGAGAGAGAGAGAGAGAGAGAGAGAGAGAAATTCAGGAATACCGCTATTTCTCTGTTCTTTCTAATGCTTTAATTGTTTAACCCACAAAGAAACGATTGCCTCTTTTTATCTCATTTTCCAAAGAAATATCCTGCAAATATCCACCCCACAACTATGGCCTTGGCTCAATCTGCCTGTCATGTGGATCAAGTGCTTAGACTACACAGCTCCTCAGGAGCAAAAGCCTCATCTGGCAGAGGCTGTCACATTCTGAGTCCCTCCAAACCCCTCTTCAGCTTCCCAGGAGAGCCAATCAAAGATAGAAAGTGTCAGAGTCAGCAACTTCTTTGAACCCCTGGTCCTGTGCTGGACTCATGGGTGCCCCGGTGGGGTGGGGTGTGTCTACTGTGGTCCTGGGGCTGGAGAAAGGAGAGTTCAAGAGAGGAGAGTGAAGCAGTGAAAAGAAAGACAAAGAAAAAAGGTTACTATTTAAATGGACACATAGTCTGCACATTCCAGAACTATCCCAGGTTGTAACTATTTCTCTTAGTATCGTTTTGATCCATCAGAACTTAGCCCAGTAACAGGATCCTAATGCCAGAATAGCTTCTGAATGGGGGCCCCTGGCTAAAGCACTGAGT
Source organism: Rattus norvegicus (assembly GCF_021556685.1). Taxonomy (NCBI): domain Eukaryota; kingdom Metazoa; phylum Chordata; class Mammalia; order Rodentia; family Muridae; genus Rattus; species Rattus norvegicus. The sequence goes on from NC_141543.1 coordinate 87,661,164, forward strand.
CTGATGCTCATCTTGACTTTGATCCTTTGATCCCCTTAAAGATTCTTTTATTTTTTATTTATTTATTTATTTATTTTTTGGTTCTTTTTTTTCGGAGCTGGGGACCGAACCCAGGGCCTTGCGCTTCCTAGGTAAGCGCTCTACCACTGAGCTAAATCCCCAGCCCCTTAAAGATTCTTTTAACCCCCCCCCCTCTCTCTCTCTCTGTGTGTGTGTGTGTGTGTGTGTGTGTGTGTGTGTGTGTGTGTGTATGTACTTAGTATACATATAGGTAGAGGTCAGAGGCCAGAGGCCAACCTTGGCTGTCATTCCTCTTTGAGACAGAATCTCTCACTAAGACCTGGGGTTCAGTGATAGGCCAGTCTTGATATCCATCAAGCCTTAGGACTTGCTTGCCCCACCTCCCCAGCTCTGGGAATTACAAGTGCATCCCATTATGCCCACCCAGCTTCTTGGGTAAGTACTGGAGATCTAACTCAAGTCCTCACACGTATGCTGGCTGGAAGCACTCGATAGGCTAAGCAATCACTCTTTTCTTCCTTTATTTCTTTTGAGATCCTTTCTCACAGTATAGGCCTGGTTGGCCTGGTACTAACCGTGCAGCCTTTGTTGGCCTTGAGCTTCTGACAATCCTCTTGCTTTAGCTTTCTGAGTGTTGGGATTCCGGTGTGTACCACCACATTCAGGTCTCCTGAATTTTAATCTTCCCTCATATACTCTTTGCCTGGACCTCAATGAGAACCTGTTATGGGAATCTTTTCTGATATGTTGTGCTGCCCACCTGCCATCCTTGCTGTTTCAAATAGCAGAGAATTTATGGGTGTGACCTGGAAAGGGACATTATTGAAGGTGCACGTTTTTGGGGGTTTGCTAATTCGCTATAGCAAGGCTCCTGGCAGGCGGTGGAAGCCCTGTGCTCTGAGGCCCCAGATATGATGGAAGCGATGCGCCACGCTGTCGTCTTTGCCCTTCCTCTGCCTTCGAGGTAGCATGATGCGTGTTGGTTTCTGGGGCCTTGAAAGAGGCGTACGGTGAGCCCAGGTTTTGGCACCGACTTTGCACATCATCTCTCCCTTCCACATCCCTTAATGAAGTGTGCAACTCTTGTCCTCATTAAGCCCCAGCACTGTCAATAAAAGAGTCAATAAACCTGGTTGATGCGGCTGGGATGGAAAGGTTGAGATGTGGCTTCGGCACATCCACAGGGCAGACGTCAGCTCTGCCATGTGTCATGACCCAGTGTTTGGGGATCGATAGCAGGCTGAGGATAAAGCCTCAGATGCTGCCCTGCAGTCTCCTCCCAAGACCCACCAAGCCCAGCGTGGGGCAGTGCCAGCCGGCTCCGGCTTTGCTTGTGATTGTTACCGACACCATGGCGTTTTAGGTGCCAGATGTTCTTGTTTCTCCCTGATTGAGCCCTTTGGACGCCCCATGGATGAATACTAAGCGCCCACCTGGCAAGAGGACGTGCAGACAGCATCTTCAAGTAGCCCAGAGGCCAACACGGCTTCCATTCTCTGCATCTTCTGTCTGCTGACAGCATGTGAGGAGTCTCAGTGGACAGGGCATGCGTATTCTGCATGCTGTGTGGCTGGACTCCATTTCTGACTGTTCTGCTCTCTCTAGATACCCTTATCTTATCTAATTACAAGGAATTTTAGATTAATTTCACGGCCTCTGTTCCCTAGGACCTCTTATCTGCGGGGGCCTTGTATTTTTTTTTTCACCTTGTCATTCTTTTGTTGTTTGCCTTTAAGGGGTGATGGCTAGAAGGGGAAGATGTTGGGATTGGGGTGGGGGAGGGAGGAGGGGGAAGGCAGACAGATCTGGACCGCTGCCTGTGTGTGGAGACAGCTGGCTGCTTTCTTCCATGACAGCCACATGGTAGGTACCCAGCCACACAGAACAGGACCTGGGCAGGGACTCGCTGGCAACCTCTCTAGATCTCTTTGATATTTCCGACAGAGCAGTAAAGGACTCTTGACTATCACCTTTTTTTTCTTTTTTTTTTTTTTTTTTTTTTTTTTTTTTTTTTTTTGCTTTGCCTCTCTCCACCTCCTGCAAGACTCCTCCATGTCGTTTCCATGGCTACCCCCAATCAGATTTGGCTTCCTGCGAAATTGGATTTCAAAGGAGGACAGGGCTTCAAAGGAATTTGTCCATTTAACAGAATGTCATTAGGAGTGAGGCTGACTGCTGAACCGGGGTCCTCAGATGATTAAGGAGGGGCAGCACTCATGTGTGGAGGCAGGCTTCTGTCTGCAACGAGGAACCTTGATGCAACATGACAATAGCGTATTGGAAACTGCCAGTCACCAGCACACATCACCTGACTTACACCTCCCTCTACCTCCATCTCTCCCATCCCAGGCATCCACAGGGGAAGAAATGCAAGAAGTGTGTCTACCCGGTGCAGTTTCGCTTCTCCCTAGGTGGCAGGAAGCCTGGGGTTCTGCCCTTTGTCAAACAACTCCTGAGCACCTACCCTATGTGACCATGCTGACCTTAAATACGAGGGTGGGGCACTCTGGGCTCTCCTCAGAACCTAGAAACCTTCTGCCTTTTACTGAAGAAAGAGGGAGGGGCTGTCCTTTTTTATCCCCATTGCTAGAAGAGAAATGGAGGAAGTTTGTGCACTATAGAGGGAAGCTTATACCCTCCCCTTTGGAAGAACGGTTTTATGTTTACAAAAAGAAGAGAGTGTCAGACCCACATGGCCTCCATGTTTAAACATGCATGCACCCCAAGTGATTCTCAAGCAGCTTCGGTTTTATCAGGGGGACAGCAAGGTAGGGAAAAATGTCCCCGGAGGCAGCCTACACCCATCCAGAGCCTGGAAGAGGCAGCCCAAGCCCATCCCTATAGATTCACCCAGTAAGGAACAAGCAGCACCATGGAGTCGGATTCCCTGGCGACCCCTGACAGGTTCTATCCCTTCAGATCAACTTGTTGCAATTTATATGTGTGTCATGAGGTCCTGAAACCAAGACCATTCCTTCTCGGGTGTCGGGATATGATAAACGCCACTGAAACCCTTAAAAGGGAGGGCCCCTAACCTTGAGGCCACAGCTTCATGGGTTGTGTGCACGCACCTATTCCAGGAGATCCATCCGTCTGCCTTGGGCCCTTCTGAACGGCCTCTTCTCTTTGCTCTGCCTTCTTCTACATAATAAACAAATCGTTTGCCTCCCTCCTGTCATGTGCTCCGAGTCCTTCCTACCTATCCTTAGAATAGAATCCAGGAGAGAGAGAGAGAGAGAGAGAGAGAGAGAGAGAGAGAGAGAGAGAGAGAGAGAGAGAGAGTTGGTAGAGGTGAAGAGATGCAGAGGCCACATAATTATAGATCATTTTCCATCTACGAAGTCTTCCCACCCTTTTAAAACCCGGTCTGGTATTTAGCTCCCCTTTAAGTACCTGCGCACCCACGGGTGCTCCCATCCTTCCCTTGTGTTCATGCTCTTTCTTATTTCATCCATGCCGCTGCTCTCGGTTCTTCACGGCCCCGTTGACAAGTGGTTGACAAAAATAACAAAGGATTCCACGTACCACCGCCCAAGTTCGTGGTGTACTTACTACAACCCAAACTTGGGCACTGACTGGCTGTACTTTGAGGGGGAAAGGGTATAGCCCTGTGATCTTGTCGAGCACTTTCTTCCTTCCTGTGCTCCGAGAAAGAGCTGTTTCCCACCTTCCCACAGCCTTTCACCTCCAGAGAGGACATTCCCTCCGTCTCTCTCTGTGCATTGCATCTGATGCTGAGTCTCTCAAATGTTGAGAATCTATATTGTCGCTGGGACTCCAGATTTTAATTTTTAACCAGCAAGGCTTTCCCCGACGGTGAGCTGGATAGGACCAAGTCCTTTCTTGGATTCTGCCTCTGCCCCCCAGTTCAGGAACAACCATGGCCTTTTAAACCTACCGCCCCAAGGTCAAATTGCTCAGGGCTTAGATGTTTCCGCCAAGATTTAGCCTCTAAAGCTCTTCGGAGTCTAGCAATCTTTTGGTGCGGGGCTCAAAGGGCCACGCCTTTGACCTTGCATGCCACCTTGGTGCCATCAGTGCACCTGCGCCCCGGGTCCCGCTCCCGCCGCCCGCTGCGCGCGCCGCTTCCTGAGCGCGCGGCCGGCGGCCCCGCCCGGCGCGGGGCCCCAAGTGCAGCCGAGGTACAGGTGCCCGGGGTGCAGCTCGCCTCCTTCTGCCTGCCGCCGTCAAAACAGGCCTCGTGTCCCTTGTCCCTCCTTCTGCTGTGGCCACCCTCTCGCCGTGCCAAATGCAGGCCATCGCCCTCCCGGAGGAGATCTGTTGGCTCCTGGAAGGTAACTCCTGGCTCAGTGCCAGACCTCTGTCCTGACCCTCCCCTCTGGGAGGGCCTTTCAGTGCTGGGCTGAAGGCAAGAAAGGAGACACCAAGGCATCAGCCCTACAGCCCTATAATATAAGTTCCAGGCTCCCAGAGTCCTCAATCCTCCTCTTGTCCCCAAAGCCAGCCTATTGCCCATTGTCCCACCTCAGGGTCCCCACATCTCCCTTGAGTTACACATTTTCCGTCCCTTCTAGGCATCTATATCACTTCTAGGTTTCTGGGGTCTTGCAGGCCAGTTCATGGCCTCCCCTGACACCTTGCTTGGTCTTGAACCTGTCTCCTGGGAAATCCCTGAGGTCTGTAGCAGGTTAGTTCTTACCCTCCCCAGTCCTGACTCCTCACCTCGCGGAAGACCCACGACACACAGAAGGGATCTGTGGAGATATATGGGTCTTTGGGCCAAGCCTGGTGGTTAGAGGACTTCTTTTTTTTTTTTTTTTTTTTTTGGTTCTTTTTTTCGGAGCTGGGGACTGAACCCAGGGTCTTGTGCTTCCTAGGCAAGCGCTCTACTACTGAGCTAAATTCCCAGCCCCAGGACTTCTTATAAGTGTGGTAAGCCAAGGAGTCCTTTACTATTCTGAAGACTGGTGGGGGAGGGGGGTGCTGTCATCTATCCAAGGGAAGCCTCAGAGTATGACGTTCCTAACCTTCCTGAAGTGTCACGTTGTGATGGCTTCACCTTCAAAAAAGTCTTTTAGAGTTAAAGTCACACTTTGCAACACTTAGCATACATTCCTGATACTCCAAAGAACTTTCCTGATGGACAGTATCTTGTGCTTGGCTCACAAGGTGAAAATTCATTTTACTCCTATGACTGACCTTCCTGGAAGGACAGAGGTCTGGAATCTGCAGTTGCGTAAGGGTCTCAAGAGGAAACTGCTCAGAATTAAGCCTTTTGGCATCCAGGCGACATATCTGACACATAGTTAACAGATGGCCTGCCTTGGGCAGGTCATGATTTTGGCAAGCTGTATTCTTTCCAGTTTCTCTCCATTTAATTGGTTTCATATCTCCATTACCTTGTTATCTTGGTATAAATGCCTTCTAATCAAGGATTTGGCCAGTGCATTTGGATTCTGTCTGCGGCACTGTTTCTATTCTGGATTGCTTCTCTGTAAGAGCTGGAAGCTAGGTGTTTCTTTTGAGGTGATGTTTCAAAAAATGTATTCTTAGAAAAGCGTTTTGTTTACTTACTTTTGGAGTGTGTGGGTGTGGGGTGTGCATGGCCACAGCGGGTTTGTGGAGTTCAGATGGCAGCTGTTGAGAATTGGGTCTCATCTTCTATCCTCCAGTGATGGGGATCAAACTCAGGTCTTCAGGCTTGGTGCTAAGCACTTTTACCCACCACCGCCCTCCCTTGTGCTTAGGGGATTGAATCTAGGACCATATGCGTGATCGTTAGATGTCCTACCACTGAGCTACATTCTCTAAATTACCTAAAGTCCACTCAGTGTGTAAACCAAGGAACTGTAGAAATAACAAGTTATTTGGAAGATAGAAGTCACCAGACACCTAAAGAGATTTAACCAGCGCTAGTTTGGTAGTAGATACATAAAGGAAGGCTGTGGTTGTCTTGGGTTTTAGGGAAGGAACTGCAGCCACAAGTTGTATTTAAAGCCGGAGTATCTCTCTCTCTCTGTTGGTGTCAGTTATTTTATGAGAAGAAACCCATTTTACAAGCTTATTAAATGATACCTCAGTTTGGTGCACAGCATCGATAGAAAGCCCCTCTTCTTTTTGGAGGCTCGAGTGCGACACGATCCCTCCCCTGCTTCGATGTTTTTGACATGCAGTTCCTTATTGTTCAAAACTGACACTTTGGTAAACAACTCATTTTTGCACCTGCCACCTTCCCTTAGCTCAGATTATTTTCTTGTTAGCCGACTGTTTTTAATTGAAGTCTTCAGATCTCCTTCTAAAGCAGAACCTTTGTTTGCTGACAGGCAGAGCCGGCTATGAATGGAGATTAATTGCATGTCACATATTTCTGTATCAAACTTGCTGTGTCTTAACAATCTCTGATAGTGCTCCGGTCTTCAGAAGATATAGGGGAGTCTGAGGTTACATTGTGAGGAGCTTCGCTGGCTAACGATTTCTTTAAAGTCACCCCTCCCCTTTAAGTTTGTAATTGTGCTCTTGGATCTGAAGTGGGGGAGATGTGAAGTGGGATATAACCAACGATTCTATTGAAGAGTGATTTAAAAGTATGTTCTCGAAAGATTTGTGTGATGAGAGCAACCTATTGGTTATAGGTTTTTATTTTTAATGGAATGTGTTCTCTAGTGTAAACCAGCAAAATGATTCACTGTTACAAATTTTGAGTATTAGGAATCCAAAATGGCCGTCGGTTTGTTGTCTGTGGTTCACTGTTAAGAATTAGGAAAAACATAGGTCCTTGATCTCTGTGTAGTCGCTCGGTGGGAGGGAGTCACAGGATGTGAGAGTTGTGACTGTTGCTACCGCACAGCATGGGGCTGGAGTTTCCACAATGAATTACTGCTTTCATAAACCAAGTCATAAGCATTTGCACAGTGATTTAATGCTGGCCATCACAGCCATAACTTAAACATTTATCTATTTGTAACAATAGAAGCATAAAATGACAGGGACACTTTTTGATATAGTGTTTGTGCTTTAAAAAAATAAAATATGCACAATACTGTGCCAGGTTCATACCGAGATTTTTGCAATAATGAGGGTCTGGAATTAATTTTAAGTATAAAGATTTCAACATTTGAGGAGTCTCATTTGACATGGAAGTCCCACTTCTAGGAACATGTTATAGAAATTAAAGACCAGGAATATATATGTTTATATAAGTGTATCCCAGATGTCCATGAGGTGGGAAAAGCGGGTGATGGTCAATTGGATCATGGGATATCCATCTTAGTTTATGTAAAGAACGCAGGAGAGGGGTTGGGGATTTAGCTCAGTGGTAGAGCGCTTGCCTAGGAAGCGCAAGGCCCTGGGTTCGGTCCCCAGCTCCAAAAAAAAAGAACCAAAAAAAAAAAAAAAAAAAAAAGAACGCAGGAGATCTGTGTGTCTGTCTGACATCTGTCTATCTTGGCTTACAAAGTGTCCATGGCATGTTTTTAGGCCGAAAGAGGCAAAATACACAGTAGTACATATAATGGCCCATTTCTATTTCAAAACAAAAGGCCAAAATAAAAAAGTTCCACACACCATATAGATTTATGTAAGCCTCAGAAGTGTCCCACGCTCTCAACAGTTTCCTTTGTTTTTTTTTTTTCTTTTCTTTTTTTTTCTTTTTTTCGGAGCTGGGGACCGAACCCAGGGCCTTGCGCTCGTTAGGCAAGCGCTCTACCACTGAGCTAAATCCCCAACCCCAACAGTTTCCTTTTAAGGACAGAGAGACGTGTAGGGGTTCGTGATTTTTATTACATTTATCTTCAATTGGTTAAATTGTGCAAAGGTCATGTATTACTTCTTGAGTCAAGAAAGAATAGTCAGATAGGTTTAAAACAAAACAAAACAAAACAAAACAGACGAACGGAGGCCCAGACGTTAAAGGGCCATTAACTTCAGGAGTGATGGTTTTTCCTGCTTAGCCGTGGGAAGTTGTGTAGAAAGCTTACATCAAAACAGAGCAAACCAAAACACTGTCTCTGTTGTTATTTTAGCAAAGGGTAAGGTGAGGAGAAGCTTCTAGCATCCCAGGAAGCAGCCTCTTCCATCGGCTCTGTGAGCTCCCCACGCAGGGACAGAAAGTGGTCCCATATCAGTGAATAAGGCACGGTGTAGATAAGGAACGGAGGGCATCTTCCGATTTGCTGAAAGAACAGGAAATATTCGGGTCTGTTTTTAGGTGGTCAGGCTTCAGATGTAGACGTTTTCTTTTTGTGCCTTTGTTGATTGATAACGATGCTGAAAACAAGAACAATGGGCTGGTGGCTTGTAATCTCCGTTGCGGGACACAAACAGCCTCCTCTTCCTGGTCCTTCTAGCGCCACCCCCCTTGTGTGGGTCTCTGTCTCTAACTCTTTTTAAGTAAGAACCGAAGAGGAAAGTGTGAAGGGGGGGCAGCAGATAGATAGGAAACCTGCTGACTTCACCCTGATAGCTGAGAGATCCAGCTGCCTATCCAGGGCCCCCATGGGGCTTGGAAGGACTGAAGCCCAGTCACTGCCTGGCTCCCTAGTACCCGCCCCCTCATACCCTCCTAATGGTTGCTTACATTTAAATTTTAGCAGCTGCCCTTGGTGGTGATGCACACCTTTGATCCTAGCACTCGAGAGGCAGGGGCAGGTGGCTCTCGTGTGAGTCCAAGGCCCGCCTGAGTTCCAGGACCCGTCTCAAACAAAACAAAAAAACGACAACCAAACCCTTCAGCCATTTCCTTCTAGGTAGTTCTCCAAAGTGTTAGACCTAGATGAAAGGATAAAACTTCTTTCCGTTTCTCTAGATAGCAAAGGTTCTTTTAAACCCTCTAACTCGTAAATATCTTTGATCAATTCTTTTAAAACAGGAATTGGGAACAACCCTCCCCCATTTCTTCAACCAGTTACTGGTCTTGGAACGAGTCTCACTTAAATTCTTCTAAACTCAGTGTTGTTTGGTGACCGTCTGCTGTTTAAAGCCATTTCTGACTGGGATAGTCTGGGTTGCCTTGTGACTGCCACGTCTGATTAATTCGCTTATATGAAGCTGGGGACTGAGCCCACGGCCTCATGCATGCTAGTCTAAGATCTCTCTCTGAGCCAGACTCCAGTCTGCTTTGCACTCGATGTTTTGCCATTTATAACCTTCTTGGTGAAGCTGAGACCTTTTGCTATTCTGTTGGTTGGATCTGTGGCTTTGGTGTTTCTGGAACACTAGATAATTGAGTATTTTGGAGCCATGTGTAAAAGTAGGTATAAGAGGCATCTTTGGGATGGAGATGTGGCTCACTGGTATAGCGTGTAGACCTTGGTTCAATTCCCAGTACTCTGTGTGTGTGTGTGTGTGTGTGTGTGTGTGTGTGTGTGTGTGTGTGTGTGTGTAGAGAGAGAGAGAGACCGAGAGAGACAGCAATAATACATAGCTGGGGTGAAAGGTTTTTTTTCTGTCCACCATGTGGATGGGTTCCAGAGACTGAACTTACATCCTGAGCCCTGGCCACAAGCACCTTTGCGCCATCTCGACAGTCCAGAGCAGCTGTCTTGATAAACAAATTCCTAGGCTCTGAGGCATGGCTTTGTGGTGTGCATTTGGCTGCTCTGCCTTTTTTGTTTAACGTTTGATGCTGGTGGTCTTGCTGACAGGTGGGTTACTGCTCTCCTGAATCTCGAGTGGTAAAATGTGAGTTTTAATGTTACTTTTTTTTTCTGACTATAAAAGTGATAACTTGATGCTCCAGGAATGGAGGATGCCGGGGTTTGAGATGGGGGTGGGTGAGTGGGGGAGCATCCTCTCAGAGGCAAAGGGGAGGAGGTATGGGGTCTTTACTCTGGGAGGGGGGACTGGGAAGGGAGGCAACATTTGGAATGTAAATAAGATTGAAAACAGTGATAATTTTCGTAATTGAAACCAGAAATCAGAGTATCAGTCACCCATTGTCAACAACTGTTAAATTTCCATGTATTTCTTTTGCCATAGATATAACGTTCCTATAAGCAAATATTGAGGTGAACATTAGGAAATAGTCTTATTTTATTGAGACCCTGGCAGGCCTTGGACTCACTACGTACAGCAGGCTGGCCTCCAGCTCACAGAGATCTACCTGCTTTTGTCTCTGTCTCCCAGGTGCTGGGACTAAAGGCGGCGTGAACCTCACCTGGCTCCATGATCTGTTGATTTAAAAATAACCCTAGGAGCAAGGTGGCAGTTCTGCCTCATTTCCTCTTAAGTCTTCAATGATAATTCTTTCTCTGTTCTTCGTTTGTCGTTGGTGTTTGTTTTGGTTTTGTTTTCCCGGAAGACAGGGTTTCTTTGTATATACTATCTGTCCAGGAACTTGCTCTGTAGACTAGGCTGGCCTTGAACTCACAGAGGTCCCCCAGCCTTTGCCTTTCGAGTGCTGGGATCAAAGTGGTGGCCACTACGTAGTGCTACTACGTGCCGCACTAACGTTTTTTAAAGCTAGAGTGGCTGTGCTTAGTGTATGCTGTGTACTTAGCACTCAGAACACAGAACAACACAGCCTTAGAGGTAGATGACACCCACCGAGGACAGGAGCCCAAGAGAAAAGAGTGGATAGGAAAGGTCAGGGGTTATGGAGGAGAGGAAAGCAAACCAAAGGCAGGAAGTGGCTTCCAGGGCCCCACCCCAGCCATGGCTGATGGGGCTGAGCACAGGTAGGGATTTATGTGTATTGTGAGTGAGCACCCGTGTGGCCTTCCCACCTTGTCATACCTAGCAAACCACACCAGCCAAATCAAAGCAGTGTCCACCAGGACACGCTGGAAATACTGGATTCCAGGCTACTGGAATTCTGTACATTTAAGTAAAATCTCATTACTGTCCCTTTAAGTCACACATTACTGATCCATAAAAGAACCAGACTGGCTAGTGGTGTAGCTTCTGCAAGTCTCATGATGGCCTTTGGTAGAGACAGAAACCTCCATTGCTGTTTCCTTGTTACAGGTGAGTGGGGAGTCACGAGACCACTGGGAGTTCAGCAATTACCTTAAATACCCCAGTGTATCCAATCTAAAATCTTAGTGTTTCATTTCCCCACCCCTCCATTGGCAGTCTTCATGACACTTTGTCTTGTCTATTTATGGACCAATTAGATGAAAATACCATAATTGGGAAAAATGACTTGACAGTTCTCTGGGTCGCCCTGGCTGTCCTGGAACTCGCTCTGTAGACCAGGCTGATCTTGAACTCAGAGATCCAGCTGCCTCTGCTTCCTGGAGTATTGAACTTAATGGCATGTGCCACCACCACCCTGCAGCATTCATTTTGTTAAGAGCTTGTTATAAAACTTAATCTAAGGGGCCTTGGGGAGATGGCTCAGCAGTTAAGAGCACAAACTGCTCTTCTTAGAGGTCCTGAGTTCAATTCCCAGCAACCACTTGTGGCTCACAACCATCTGTAAAGGGATTGATGCCCTTTTCTTGTGTGTCTGAAGACAGCGACAGTGTACTCCTATGCGTAAAGTAAATAATAAATTAAGTAAAACAATATTAAACATTTGACTTGACAACTAATTATCTCTTTCTTTCTTGAGGGAAGGTCTCACTACATAGCCTTGGCTAGCTGGGAACTTGCTATGTAGACCAGGCTGGCCAAGTTACAGAGATCCACCTGCCCCTGACTCCCCTGTCATTGTTCAGCACACATCGGCCTTTTGTTAAGAAGTAAAACTTGACAATAAGGCTAAGGTCCCATCTCTCAGCCTTGTTTTTACTTCCAGAAAATCGCCTGTGCACAATGGAGACGCTGTCAAGAGTACAGAGGTTGGGGCTGGGGATTTAGCTCAGTGGTAGAGCGCTTACCTAGGAAGCGCAAGGCCCTGGGTTCGGTCCCCAGCTCCGGAAAAAAAAAAAAAAAAAAAAAAGAAAAAAAAAAAAAAGAGTACAGAGGTTGTAGGTAGTGTGACCTGAGGGTTTCTGCCTAATGACCCTAAAGGCATGGAGCATTTATGTTTTTAATTCTCCTTCTGGTTATTGTAGGATAAAACAATGAAAATACACGCGCGCGCGCGCACAAACACACACACACACACACACACACACACACACACACACACACTCGGGCGCGCCACAAATGGTAGGGAGGGAGACTCAGCTGATTAATTCATGTATAAAGTCAAAGACTGGGCTGATGAGAGGACTCAGTGGGTAAAAGTGCTTGCTGCCCAAGCCTGACAACCTGAGTTTCATCTCCAGAACTGATGGTGGTTGAAGGAAAGAACCAGCTCCTGAAAGATATCCTGTGGGTCTCTCTCTCTCTCTCTCTCTCTCTCTCTCTCTCTCTCACACACACACACACACACACACACACACACACACACACACACACACTGCATGCACACCCTCCTCCCAATACCACAAACAACAATAGACAAATAAAGCTGAAAGGTCAAATGTTCCTCCATGTTGTGTAAATCGCATGTAATGAATTATCTCTGAGTTAATTTTGTAGTGTTTATAATAACGACATTAATGAAGACATGAGGCAGATGATGCTCTTAGGCCCTGCTTCAGCACAGTGACTTTGGGAAATTATTTGGAATTTAATGCAGTCCTTCCCAATAGCCAGTAATTCCACTCCTGGAAATTTACCCATGAAAAATGAGTATTTAGCCCCATAGCAGGATCATCCTGTCTTAGTCACTGGTCTACTGCTGTGAAGAGACACCATGACCAAGGCAACTCTTACAAGAGAAATCATTTAACCGGGGGATTGCTTACAGTTCCAGAGGTTTGGACCATAACCGACATGGCAGGAAGCATGGAGTCATGCAGTCAGGGGCTGGAGCAGTAGCTGAGAGCTGCATCCTGATCTGTAGGCAGAAGGGGCTGGGAAGGGAGGGATGGAGGGAGAGAGAGAGAGAGAGAGAGAGAGAGAGAGAGAGAGAGAGAGAGCGCGAGCGCGAGCACACGTGTGCACATGCCTGGGCCCCATGATGTGGGCTTAGAAAACTTGAAGCCCAGCCCCATTGACAGACTTCCTCCAGCAGGGCCACACCTCCTAACTCTTCTAATCCTTTCAAATAGTGCCACTGCCTGGTGACGCAGCATTCAAACACACGATCCTACAGAAGTCACTTTCATTCAAGCCACCACAGGTCCAGAGCTCATCATCTCAAAGTAAGAGAACGGATGCTGAGCAGTGAATTCAAACGATGGGATACTACGTAGCACAAAGTGCTAAGTCTACACACAAGTGTAAATAAATCTCAAAAACACTCTGTTGAGGAGAGTCACATGAGTGTTTGGAGTTTTAGAATCTATTAGGACAGAAGTCAGAATGAGGATTGGCTTTGAGGAGGGGCACTGATTGTTAAGGAAGATTCTAGGTGGGTAGAAGCTTTTTCTAGGCTGATCTGGGTGGTGGCCGCACAGGTGTATCTATGTGAAAAATCAGTGCACTTACACTGGTGTGTTACACGAGTGCCTTGGCAAGTCCTGGCAATAAGGGGGAGGCCCTTCGTCTGACGTCAGCCCTGGGGTAAAGCAGCAGCAGCAGCAACAGCAGCAGCAGCAGCAGCAGCAGCACCACCACCACCACCACCACAATTAGTGTATCTCATGTGTATAAATTATAAATCAAAACTACTGGTAAGAAAGGAGGAAAAATACAAGGACAGAACAGTGGGAGAAATGGAAGGAGGAAAGATGAATTTATAATAATGAAGAAACATGTACACAAAAAAGTCATCAGAAAAAAAGATTTTGATAGAAGCATGATTCTAAGTTTATTAAAATTCAGTTAGGAGGCTGGGGAGATGGCTCAGTGGCCCACTTGCCATGTAAGGCTGGCGATTAACTGGATTTGATCCTAGCGACTCATATTAAAAAAAAAAAGCCCGATGCAGCTGTTCACATTTGTAACTCCAGCCCTCCTACAGTGAGACAGGGGGCAGAGATAGGAGAATCGCCCGGAACCTCAGGGACAGCTGGCAGTTACTACAGAGCATGGTAGAAACAAGAGAGGCCCTTCCTCAACAAGGTAAAAGGTTGAATTAGGGGCCTGGGGATGGAGCTCAGTGTTAGAACAAGGGTCTGGCAAATAAAACCACCAGAAAAAAAGAACAAAAAAAAATTAAGTGACAAAAATAGTTGCATATATTTCTAAAGTGTGTGTGTGTGTGTGTGTGTCTGTCTGTCGTATATGTATGTAAGTGTAAGTACTCACAGAGGCCAGAAGAGTGGGCTAGATCCCATGGAACTGAGTCCTAGGCAGTTGGGAGCCATCTGACGTGGGCGTTGAGAACTGAACTTGGATCCTCTGTAAGAGCAGCTGGAACTCTTAACTGCTGAGCCATCTCTCGAGCTGCAGTCAAATATTTTCTCTGGCTATTTAGGCCTCCCATCATGCTTCTCACGCTTGAGTTATAATGTGCAGTATAGTTCAAGTAATCATAAATCTACTAGAGAGTATGTATGATTTAACGCCGTATTTTCCCATTAACATACTAATACTAGAATGTCAACAGTGTTAGCAGGAACATCCTGGATGAGCACGTTACAGGCGTGCGGTGTGCACACCACACGGATGTGCAGGTGTGCCTGCAGAGGCAGAAGGAAGATGTCGTGTGTCCTGCTGTCAATCTCAATCTAAACCCTTTGAGGTTGAGAGTCTCTCACTGAACATGGAGGTGGGCTGGAGGCAGGAAACTCCAGTAATCCACTCGTTCTCCTCTCCCTTGTCGTACTGCTGGTGTCACAGATGTGCATGGCCATGCCAGACTTCACTTCACTTTCTTTCTTTTTTTCCTATCATTGCTGGGATTTGAACTCATAACCCCATGCTTGTGCAGTAAGCACTCTCACCCACTGAGCCATCTCTCTGCTTCCTGAGATGAGGATTTATATGTTTCATAAATTACTCTATCAAAGTCATTGGTCTTCAGAAAGACTTGCTGTTTGGATGCTAAGGCTGTCCTGTCCCTGAGCTCAGTCTGTCCTGTCTCCCATATAGGAGTTGAACAGTGAGATTAGACAGTGGGACTGAAAGACTCCAGCTCCCAACAGCCATCTGTTATAATCACCTAGCCAATTGTGCAGCACCGACAAACCAGAAAAGCAAGCAATGAGCTCGGAAACACAAGGGAAATAAATATGAACAAATGTTGCAGAAATTATAAGACTTCTGTAGGGTGTAATGGCTTATAACATGACAAAAATTAGATCTATGACGGCCGCGTCAGTACGTTAAGATCCTCAGATGACGGTGAGATTAAAACGTATCTTATCTTTTCCTATACTTAAAATGATTAAAAACTGCTTAAGTACTATACTTAATGAAATTAGTTAAAAATATCTTCTTAATAGCTAGCTCTAGAATCTCTCTTAGGAAATGAGCTGTCATTGTTGGGGAAATAACATCATCATTATTCCTATTAATATTATTACCACCATCATCATCATCGTTATTAGAGACAGTGTCTCACTATGTAGACCAGGCTGGCCTTGAACTCACGGTGGTCCCTGCCTGAATGCTGGGATTAAAGGTGTGAGCCTCTACCCCACCCTCGCACCCCTATCCCTGTTGGAAAAACACTTCTGTTGCACGTGGGGCGTTGTTGAGGGCTGAAACAACCAAATGATTAGACAGTAACTACCAGCAAGGAGAAAGGTCTTTTGATTTTTGTCCTATATAAAGGGAGAAACTGTAGGAAGGCTTGGAACTAAATCAAATGGAGGACTAGGGGGTGTGTACACTCTGCTAACCGGGTGCAGGGTGCTTAGGAATGAGGAAACCCTTTGAATGGCTGCTATGTAAATCCCCCTCTCTTCCCCCATACCGCCAGTATCTCCAGTCAGTGATGTCTTCTTCTATCACAGGCCCATCATGGGAACAGTGTTTTGGGGAAACTGAGGAAGAAGATAGGCCCAAACCAGGATTTCTTAAACTCAGAAATTACTGACAGTTTGAGCTGGAAAAGTCCTCCCCGTTGGGGTTGTCATGTGTATTCCAGAAAGTCCAGCAGCCTTCTTCCCTTCTACTCAACAGATGCCAGCAGTGGTCTCCCCAGTGGTGTCAACCAAAAGTCCCCAGCTGTTCTAAGCCTTGATAACCAGGGCAGAGAGGGTGTAGAAGCACGGAACCTGTAAGGTGCGCGAACCCGGCTCCTTAAGAATGACCTGGAGCCTGAGGACAGCTGTGGGCTTCCCCTGGAGGACGTTCTCACTCCCCCAGGAGGAGTTCAGAGGTCTGCTTAGTTCCAATGTCTAAACTGTTTTCAGAACGAAGTTCAAATAACCCAAATACACCCTGCCCTGTCCTGTCCCGCCCCGCCCCACCCTGTCCTGCCCCGCCCCGCCCCCAGCTTCCTTGCCTCGTGAAAATCTGCAGGTATGTTTTTGCTTGTCTTGCTGGCCCATTCTTGCTTTTCAAGGGGGGGGAGACTTGTGAAGGCTCCTTTAAGGTCCTTTAGAGGCCATTTGTCCTTTTGGGGTCCATTGAATTCCATGAGAACTTTGCAGGGACGGGGAGAAGTTGGCCCCACCTTTTTGTCGTCACCTAGGTCATGAATATTTTACATCTCTATAGCTTCCCAGTTTTCCTACTCTCATATCTCAGTTGAAACTTTGCTTTGTAGAATCTTTGAGGTGTCATTTACAAAACCCCCTATTCTGTTTTTGTATGACTTAAGCTTGTATGAGGAGATGGGCTCTGCTAACCTCACTATAGATTTGTTTCATGCATGTATTTATATATGCCTAAAATAGTATCTTCTAATCAATTTTAAGTTTTAAAACTTAGTTTTGTTTGTTACGTATTTTCTATACGGTAGGAAAGATGGAGAGCTCGGATTACTATTATTATTTAAGATCATTAAACTTTTAATTATCAGGTTCTTATATGATGTTTAATACATTTGACATATTGTTTTAATCCATTTCCAGTAACCCATTGTTTAATCTTCACGTGCTTTTATGAGACTGGCATTATTAATGTCATCCCAAGTGGATGGATGAGGAAATGGAGATCTAAACTCAAACAGGCAGTAAGAAAATGGCTGTCAAAACTGGATTGTGGACAAAATGGACATAGGCTACAGCACATTACACACGGGGCCCACGAGAAAATACTAATAAGAAAGGCATACTCGCAGCGTTAGAGGCTATGCATCCTCCTGAACTAGCGCAAATGCTGAGAAATGTTCTCCCCGAAGTTACGGATTGCATACACGAGGCAGAGCATCACGGATCAGTGAGTGATGGGAACCACATGGAAACCGGATATAAAACTGTACTGAGCATATCGGGGGCCAATACATATCAGACATGCACCCCAGCATCACACGATGAACCATGTAGAGCATGGTCAACCTCCCAGGGACCACTGTGGACAACGGAAGGAAAAGGACTATCTCTCCCTCCGCAGCCATCAACGGCCAATAGCTCCTCAGCTGGGGGGTGGAGCCCTGTGAGCACCTCCTCCATGCAGGGTGGAGTTTGATCGGCTTGATCTTCTGCAGGCGGCCATAACTGCTGTAGTTTGTGGTACATCACTGTTTTCGTAGTTCTTCTCTCCAACCTTGGGCTATTAAAACCTTCCTGCTAAACCTTGAAATCTTCTTCCTCCTGCCCCGTCTCTGGAGTGTTAGGATTAGAGATGTGTGTCACCACACTCAATTTACAGTGCTGGGGACCAAACACAGTGCTTCACCAGGTTAGGCAAGCCCTCTACCAACTGAGCCACGCCCCCAGCCTACAGAAATCTTCAGTTTCATTTCTTTTTTTTTTTTTTGGTTCTTTTTTTTCGGAGCTGGGGACCGAACCCAGGGCCTTGTGCTTCCTAGGTAAGCGCTCTACCACTGAGCTAAATCCCCAGCCCCTTTCAGTTTCATTTCTTTTGAGGTAGGACCTCCTATAGACCAGACTAGTCCCGCTATATAGTTGAGGCTTACCTGGGACTCCTCATCCTCCGGTCTCTACCCCCCCAAGTTCTAGGCACCACCACTGCCAGCTTGATTTATTTTATTTTAACTTAAATCTAAATAGCCACATGTAGTTAGTGGCCACTGCATTAGACGGCACAGTTTAAATGTCTGAGACAAAATAAATAAATAAAGCGTTCAAGGGGGGGGGGGCATGATACAAAAAGTAAAGAATTAGCAAGGGAGGCAGGGAAATATTACTATAGCTAGGATTTTGAAACCATATAAATGCACAGATGTCAAAATCTTGAAGTATAACATACATAATGAAACACTGATAATTCTCTTGGTCTGATATCTCCACACTGACAGAAAGATACCCACTCACCAGTGTTGCTAAAAAGAGGGACAGGACCCCATTCCTCTTTTGAGTCATAAGGGTGAAGCCGTGAGCAGACTGCGGGTGAAGTGCGTGAGTCCTGAGCCCCTTGGAGGCAGGCTGAACGACAGTTCCTAATTGTCTTAGGCTGTCTGCGCTGCTCTAATGGAATGCTACAAGCAGGGTAATTTATGAGCAGTGAATGTTTATTTTCCATAGTTTTACAGATTTGGAGACCAAGACACTGGCAGATTTAATGTCTGGTGAGGGTCTACTTGGTGCTTTAAAGTGGACACTTTCTGTGTCCTTACAGGGTAGACTGGACAAGTCAGTACCCTGGGGCCTCTTTTTTTTTTTTTTTTTTTTTTTTTGGTTCTTTTTTTTCGGAGCTGGGGACCGAACCCAGGGCCTTGCGCTTCCTAGGCAAGCGCTCTACCACTGAGCTAAATCCCCAACCCCAGGGCCTCTTTTTTTATAAAGATTCTATCAGGATCTCCATCCAGAGGTCCCACCTTTTAATAGTACCGTATTGGTGACTCTTGTTTCAGTGGGTGGATTTGGGGGAGACATGGCCATTTGGATTATAGTGGAGACCTAAGTAAATGGTCACAGTCAACAGCAAGTGAAAAGCTGGAAGCAGAAATACAGCATACAAACACTGTCCTCACAGTGTGCCCTGGCTAATAAAGTAGGTAAGGGGAATAGAGACAAAAAGACCTGGAGGTGTGGTGATTAGTGGAAGAGCCTGGGGGATGGGGAAAGGGCAGAGACAGGGGCGAGAGCATTGAATGATGGGTAAAAATCAGCCGAGGGTTGTTGAAGTAAAGCACAGATTAACTTAGTACAACCAGAGAAGTTGGGCGTTTCTGTGGTCATGCCTAGCCAGGATAGCCATTTACACTTAAATGGTTTGTGCAGATACTCTGGGGACTTCTTCACACAAAAGAAGCCTTGGACCACTAGCCAGTATTCAAGCCCATAGAATTAGTTAGATTAATGAATTAAAATTAACATTTTTTTAACCTATGTTGCTCCTTTCACCCACAGACCAAAACAAATAAACAACAACAACAAAACCTCAAATATTTTCTTGGGTATAATGCCAGTTACAGGCAGACATTTATCCATTATTCTTAGAAATGCAAGTTCTGCTTTAGTAGTTCAAATACTTTCCCACAACATCCCCTCTAGGAACACTTTTATTGGTATGTGGTCGGTGGAATTGTTTTCAACAGCGCTGGGTCATTCATCTTGCCTCCAAATAAAAGGTTGATGGAAGTTCTAGAGACATACATCAATAGGAAGCATTTGCAACTGTTAGCCACACTGACTAGACGACTATTTTCCCTCCAGTGTGGCGGGAGCGTTCCAGAGAAATCAGAAAGAAGCCGCATTTATCTTTCAGTCATTAGAAAAAAAAATGTGACCCTTAAGATGGCATTTTCCAAATAAACAAAATGGTAACCTTGCAAAGGGACAAGGTCAGGGAGTTTGAGAAACCGTCAGGGGCTCTCACGGGCCATGAACCAGGAGGTCCTGGCCAGGCGGCCTCTCTGCTGTAGTGGTATTTGCAGGACACCATGACCCTATTGAGTTTCCAGTGCTGTACATGCCTTCTTGTCCCTTAATCTATTTTTTTTCCTTGCTCTGACTTCCTTGTACAGATGTCTGGAACCTAAGGGCATTTTTGTTTCCAGCAGGTGTGAATTTTACTGAGAACACACACCTTTATGAAAGCTGTGCTTACTTTTTAAAAGACAAGATTTAAAGTTATCATGTGTTACTTTTCGTATGAAATACTATGTATTTATAAGTGTGCCTTCTAGATAAACATTGTGTCCCCATCCCATCCCGTCCCATCACCTCCCCACCTTTGGCTTTCCAAGTTTAAATCTTCTCATTCTCTGTAACTCACCTGGGCTCCAGAGAGCTTTGTGAATGGTAGCTTGTATCATAATTCTATTTGTGTATCCGAGTATCTAGCTTTTTCTAGATCCATCTTGCTCATTGGATACATGAGGAAGACTAGGTACATTTGGGCGCAGTGTTTATGGCAGGCGACTGGCATCTTTTCCGTGTGATGGGCCACATGAGGCTTGCATGGTATTTATTGCTCACTCCCTAGCTGAGGGTAACTGTGGGCAAACACCCTCATCCTCCTTTTTGACACTGAATTTTCCTATTACAGGGACCCCAAGGCATCCTGATTCGATAAAACATGATGTCTTCAGAGAAAGAGGATTTGTGTTTTTGAGTGCCAAGTATCAAATCCAGCCAAGACTGTTAAAAAATACTAATTATACAGATTACGTTCCCCCCTCTCCTCAGCCTCTTAGTTCCAGATAATAATTAGAGACTACTTATTATTCGTAAACACTTAGGCCATAAGCTTTGGCTCATTCTCTGACTAGCTCTTAACTTATTTAACCATTTAAACTATTCTATGGCTACCACTTGGTTAGTTACCTCTCATTAATCCCAGCCCGCTTTTTCCTTTGAGTCTCCTCAGCGTCTCCCTGAGTTCATCTGCTTGCTGGTTTTTGTCAGTCTCCCTGTGGCTTGTCTTCTAGGTCCGTCCCCTGTCTCACCTTTCTCGGCTCTCGCCTGCGTCTCTTTTCTAATCTTTATTTCCCAGAATCCTCCCTCTTCCTGCCAGTGTCCCGCCTCCTATTTCTTGCCTCAGCTCATTGGCCCTCAGCTTTTTTATTGACAGGTGATGTTTATAAGAGAGTCTTTCTACACAGTGTCTTGCGTATACACCGCGCAAGCCTTCTGACCCTGAGTTACATTCCTCACAAAGAACTCTGATTAGCAAACGGATTGTCTACTTAATGGAAAAACCTACCAACAGGATGGAGACCAGAGAGAGGCGAGTCATTACAGGGTGGCTTGAAATCTCTTTCCCCGTCTGGTGTCTACAAGAAGGCTTGCTAAGGCTCCTTTGGGTTCTCCCCATAAGAAGTTCCACTTGTTCAGCTGAAGAGCGAAAAGTAGCCTTGCTAATTTCTTTCCTCGATGTCTTCATCGAGTTTTGGTATCAGGATTTTGCAGGATCTTTCACAACATCAAGTACACAAACCCTAATGTAGTCCGTCCTTCAGACTTCATGCTTGCTGGACCCTATACTTTATCTGGAAAGCGTGGGTGTGTGCCTGTAGAGCGGAATCTAAACATCCAGTGAGCGAAAGGGAAGAGATCGTCTTTTGTCTTTTGATTCGCCTGAATAGATGCTGACTAGACGTAAAGAAATAAGCGCTTGATTTCTCAAGTACAGGGGGAAAGGCCTTTCAAATAATTTATGTGAAGGAAAATTACAACAGGACATGTCTTAGGAATCAACTCACCCACAGCGACCTCAGTGGGACATAATTATAACCCGCTGGTATGTTTCAGCATGTGGAAGATGTGGGCATTTTACTTAGAAGAATTTAGTAAAGATATTTGTTGATTATATCTTAATGAAACTGGGTTGGGGAAGAATTTACTAGGGAAACTCAGTAAGAGTGTGTGTGTGTGTGTGTGTGTGTGTGTGTGTGTATTCAAATGGGCATGTATGTGTGTAAACATTTAGCACATCACATAAGATTTCTATATCATCATCATCATCACCACCACCACCACCACCATCATCATCACATTCCTGGGGATTGAACCCAGGCCAAAGCATGGTAAGTAACTGCCCTACCACTGACTACATCCCCAGCCCCTTTTATATTTTTATTTTGAGACAGGGCATCACTGAATCATGAAGGCTATCCTCTTGCCTCAACTTCCCCAGTAACTGGGATCACAGGCCTATGCCACCAGATCCAAAGATGAGATCGCCTTTGCAGCCCACTTCCTGCCCACGGGAGTCTTTCCCTGTGAGGGGCTGACTCTGGGAAAGCCAGCAAGGTTCTCCACCTGTGAATAAAGCAAGGGTGAGGAGTGGAGAGGAACATGTACCCAAACCATGAGCACCTAGGGTTTCATGCTGATTTTCATTTTACAGTTTTTCTTCTGACTCTGAAACACATAACTTAGGAATACACACACATCCAGACATGTAAGTAATATGAAGGAAATTGAGGGAAATTGCTATTTTACCCCTGGTGATGACCCCTGCTAACGTTTCAATGCTTATCTCAATGCCTGACCGACATGTGGGAAGCATGCTAAAAATGAGTGAATTGAACCCAGTATTTTAATTTAATTTTTAAATTTAATTAAAAATTTAAATGTGTGTGTGTGTGTGTGTGTGTGTGTGTGTGTGTGTGTGTGTGTGTGTTTGTGTGTGTGAAGAAAATTTGCTGGAGTTGATTCTCTCCTTCCACCATAAGGGACCTAGGAACTGAACTCAGGTCTTTGGGCTTGGAAGTTAGTGTTTTTTCAACCCGTCTTGCTAGCACTGGTTTTGTTTGTTTGTTTGTTTGTTTTTGTTTTTGTTTTTTAACCATTCAGACTTCAAACATTCAGATTATGTGGTTCACTGCCTTTACTAATTGAATTTCTGTAGAAATTTTAGGCTTATGTAAATATTGAGCAGCCGAGTTCCCCTAACCCTTCTCTTTCCTCCAGCTCCCTGTAATTAGGACATCCTACATCAGTTCTGTACTGTGTTACTTAGCGTTCTCTGGAGGGGCAGAGCCAATACAATGGATCTATTTCTATTAAAGGGGGACTTATTAGGATGGTTTACTCCCTATGGTCTGCTTAGTCCAACGACAGACTTTGCCTACAGAAGGGCTGAGAATCCAGTAGTTGTTCGGTTCATGAAGCGGGATAGCTCAGCTGGTCAAGAAGTAGGTTCTAGTACAGCGAAGGTCTCCTTCAGCTGCTGGATCCGTGAACTTACCAGTGGGCGTGAAGGCGAGAAGGCAAAACCCAAAAGCTTCCTTCTTCCATGTCCTTTTACGTGGGTCTCCACAGAAGGTGTGCCTCAGATAAGAGTGTGTCTTCTAAGCTCAGATGATCCTGATTTAGCGGAGGTCTGCCCACTGCAGACTATGAGATCAAGACAATCCCTCAGGAATGTCTAACTGCTTGCATTTCAGTTGATTCCAGATGTGGTCAAGTTGCAAACCAAGCTTAGCCAACACCGGTGCTTTGCATCACAGTGCTGCCCAAAATCCACGGTTCGTTCAGCTCCCAGAGTTTTCCTTAATGCCCTTTTCTGTCTCAGGATTCCATCCAGGATACTGTCAGGTCTTCTTGGGCTCCGCTCAGCTGTGGCCATCTCCCACACTCCCCTTGTTTTTGATAAATGTATCCCTTTGAGGAGTGCTAGTCAGGTATACAGTAGAATGACCCTTTGTTAGAATGTGTCCGAATGTGTCTAGTGTTCCTCTCCTGATTAGACTGGGGTTACAGGTTTGAGGGAGGGCCATCACAGAAGTATCGTTTTCACCACCTTGCATCAAGGGTCCACACTGTCAGTGTGATTTATGATGGTTGATGTTGAACCACGAACACCTGGCTGGTGTCAAGTTTCCCACTATGGACTTGCTCTGTTTCCCTTAACAAGCTGCAGCCTTTGGGGGGAAGAAAATGGCTGCGTGCAGCCCACACCCTAGGATCGCCAGGTTATGTTTCCTTTATTTGGGGGTAGAATATCTACCCCCATGCTTTTGAATTCTACACTAGAGAGCTGTCTCTTGTTTCCCACCTGTTAGCTTGTTTGATTACTTATATTATTTACAGACTTAGGATATTTATACTTTGGTTTATCATTCAAGATTATTTTGTTGTTCAGAAAAAAGCATTTTTTTTTTTTTTGGAGACAGGATCTTACCTTGTATCCCTGACTGGCTTGAATTCTATCTCTATCATACATGTGAGCATGTACTCATATATGCAACGTACACACACATACACACACACAGAGAGATAGAAAGAGAGAGAGAGAGAGAGAACGAGAACTATAATAATGAAACCCGAAACCAAAATGTTGATAGCAAGCTGTGGGTGGATGCACATTTAACTGACTCCTCGTTTCAAAAGCTGCTTACATCAGCACCTTTTCTCCCTTCTTTCCCTTCCTTCTTTTCTCCCTCCCACCCTCCCTTCCTTTCTCTCCATCCATCTGTAGAACGGTTGGGTTATGTTGACAGTCTATTTTTGAGATCTCCCAGCCTAGGTGATGTTTGTTGAATATGCATACTAGAGTCATCTGATAAGAGGGAACCTCAATTGAGAACATTCCTCCATAAGATTCTGCTACATAGTGATTGGTGGGGAAGAGCCCAGCCCACTCTGGGTGGAGCTGTCCCTGGACTGGTGGTCCTGGGATCTATAAGAAATCAGGCTGAGCAATCCATGAGGAGCAAGCTAGTAAACAGCATCCCTCCGTGACCTCTGCCTCAGCCCCTGCCTTCTGGTTCCTGCCCTGTTTGAGTTCCTGTCCTAACTTCCTTCGATGATGAGCAGTGATAGGGAAGTATAAGGCAAAGAAATCCTTTCTTCCCAAATTGCTTTTGGTCATGGTGTTTCATCACAGCAGTAGTGGCCCTGACTAAGTCATAGACATTAAGGATGAAGTCTCTGTGCTGTAGAGCCCTGTTGGTTTTGACAACTGCGCATGTCATGTATGCCGCTCGACAGGGTCAGGCACTAAAGCAGCAATGCCTTCACCTTGTCCGCCCCACCCATTCCTGTAAACCTTGGACAACCATGGATTTATTTTAAATTATTTGTGTGTGTGTGTGTGTGTGTGTGTGTGTGTGTGTGTGTGTGTGTAGGCACATATATGGTGGGAGTCAGTTCTCTCTTTTCACCATGTGTGGGTCCTGGGGATTGAAACCAGATTGTAAGACTTGGTGGCAAGTGATTTACCTGATCCATCTTGCTGGACTCCATTCATCTCTCTCTTTCTTTCTTTCTTTCTTTCTTTCTTTCTTTCTTTCTTTTAGATGTTTTCTTTTTACATTTTCTTTAGATTTATTTATTTACTATGTATACAGTGTTCTGTCTGGATGTATGCCAGCACACCAGAAGAGGGCATCGGATCCCATTACAGATGGTTGTGAGCCACCATGTGGTTGCTGGGATTTGAACTCAGGACCTCTGGAAGAGCAGTCAGTGCTCTTAACCGCTGAGTCATCTCTCCAGCCCCATTCATTTCTTTTCAATACCAAATAGGATGCCATTGTATAGCTGTGTCATTATATGTTGATCCAAATTAAGGGACATCTTGGTTGTTTCCAGTCTTTGGCAGTTATAAATAAAGTTTCTAAAGACATTTCAGTTTGTGTCTATGTTGTGTGTGTATGCTCAGCCACATATATTAATGTATGTGTGTGTGTGTGTGTGTGTGTGTGTGTGTGTGTGTGTGTGTGTTCGTTCTGGGAGTGCAGGAAGAAAAGCCAGGCTTACTATATTTTTCTATTATTCTCCACCTTTTTTTTTTTTTTTTTTTTTGAGACAGGATATTTCACTGAACTTGGAGTTCATGAATTGGCTAGACTAGCTCCGCAGCAAACTCCCAGGATTCACCCGTCTCTGCCCCTTACTCTATGGGGTTACAGGCTGCAGTGTTGTGCCTAGATTTTACTTGGGTGCTGGACACCAGGTCCTCATGTTTGAACCATAAGCCCTGCGCCATCTCTCCAGCTTCTATTCTAAGATTACATATTGACTTAATGGGGCTGAGGATATGGCTTCACAGTAGCGCACTCACCTAGAACACACAGGTTCCTTGGTTCCCAACCGCACCGAAGGGAGGGAAAAGGTGGTGGGATGGGCTGTTTTGTAAAGGTCAGTTGGCATCAAGTGCTTAGAAGCTCAGTTACTGGACTCTTACTGTTTTGTGAGCGTCATGTCTCCCAGTGACGTGGCCCTTTGTTTGATTTGAAATAGCCTTCTATCGCTGGTATTTCCCATCTGGAGGTTTGCTTTGCCTGACATTAGCACAGCAGTTCTGTTCTCCTTACGCTTTCTGCTTGTATCCTCTAGAGTTCCTCCTCTTCTTCTATAGTCAGCCTTTCTGTGCTTTTATGTTCATGCGCATTTCTTGTAGATAGCATCTAATCACGTCTAGGATTTTTTATGTTCTATATTTTTATCCATCCTTTGAGGAATCTCATAATTCACACAACGTATTTTGATCAGATTCAGTCCCCGCTTCCAGCCTCTCTCTGATCCCCACTACCTTCCAATTCAATGTCACATCCTCTTAACCCACAGAGTCCATTTGTGCTAACCATACACTCATAGGTGTGGGGCCATCCACTGGATCCTACCAGGAACCACACCCCCAAAGAAAATGGACTCTTCCTTCCCCAGAAGCCAGGGGTGGTTGTTGGTCTGTCCCTCCCCATCCAGCCTGGAATATTGGCAGGCTTGGTCTTGGGCAGCTATTGTGAGCTCCTGAGGACAAAGGCCCTGTCATGGTCATGTTCACAAGACACCGTTTCACCCTGTGGCTTTTGCAGTCTTTTCTCCTCTTTTCCACAATGTTTCCTGAGCATTAAGGGGAGGGTGGTGTGATACCAACGTCCATTTTCCTTCTGGGCACTCCAGAGACATCTGTTCTCTGCACTTTGACCGGTTGTGAGTCTCTGCATTAACTGCCGTTGTCTGTATTTAAAAAAAAAAAAAGCTTCTCTGATGAGGTCTGAGGGCTTCAGTCATCTCTTGGTGTAGAGATACATTTACAAGGATGTGTGTATTTAGTAAAATTAGAGTGGACTCACCCTTGGGCCTGTGATGTTCCTTAGCCATGGGTTTTTGGCTCGATTTTTATACCAGGCATGAGTTTCCTTCTAGGACGCAGGCCTTAACATCCAACTAAGACGTGGTCGATTGCTCCAAACCCCGGGATCAAAGTGCGTGATGTCTTTGGCTGTACGGTCTTACCATCAAGTTCTGGGGAGTAACCATGAGCTGTAGCAACAGGCTGCATAGTTTTGAAAGTATTCAGGACGCCCTCAAGCTTCACCCCATCATCACCCAACTGCTTGATGGGAGATAATCCACACTTGGCACTGGACTTTTTATCTCATAACCTATGACTTCTGGAAGGCACATCACCCCCGCCATGTAGGATAACACCATATTCCCTGTTCATCCCTCCCTCTCTTACCCCCACCGTGCGCATGCGTGCATGCGTGCGTACGTATTTTAAAGGAAGCTTTAAAAAAATTGGTTTTCATAGGGCTTTCCACCAAGCATCCTGAGTATTAGTTTTCGCTGTCTGCTTTTAAATTGGACTCATTAGCTCCTTTTCTTATAACTATTGTATCCGATGGACTTAGATAGTTTGTTGTTTTCCAGTTACAATTTTTTTTTTAGTCGCGCTTGCCTATAAAGTCTTGATCAAACACTTTCTAACATTCATTTGACTTTCTTTTAAATGAATTTATTTTGGAAACTGGGACCCTGACCTGGCTTCTGATGGTAGCTCCTGTGAGTCTACCTTGTAGTTTAACGTCCCAGTCCTTCAGAGTTAACGTTGGTTAGCTAACAGGGTTCCGATTACTGCTGCCTCTGTGCTACTGTGATACTATGTTTCCGAGACACATTTTTGCTTTTGCCTCTGTAATAAACTGTGCAGTGCACTGTCGTAACCTGTGCACGAAACTGCCCATTGTCTTCTGTGAAAATTAAGCATGACAATGTTTCGAACGGACCCATATTTTCAGCACCGGGGCACCCCTGGAGGGCTGCTTGTCTCTGGGGTCACTCATCTTCATGAGGTGAGCTCCCACTGGGTTTCCTTTCATGCAGTTTCCCTGGCAAAACAGTTTTCAGTTTTCATTGATCTCAAAATTGTCTTTATTCTGCCTTCATCTTTTGATGGCCGCTGTCACTGGATATAGCATTTGAAGTTGACCAGGCTTTCCCCCCCTCCCTTTCAGGACTTTAAGGTGTCATTCCAGTGCCTTCTTACCACCATTATTTCTGATAAAAATTCAAGCCTCATTCTTAGCATTGCTCTATTCTACGTGATGGGTCATTTTCTCTGGCTGCTTTGAAAATTTTCTCTTTGAAAAATCTTTGCTTTTCAGCGGTTTGACTGTAATGTGCCTAGATTTTCTTTTCTTTGTACTGTCGCATTCTGAGGTTTGAACCCAGGGTCTTATGTATGCTAAACACACTTTCTTCCACTGAGCCATACACACTGGCTTTTTTTTTTTTTTTTTTGTTACTAACTGTCTTCTTGAAATTTTAAAATTTATTTGTGGTGCTCATTTTTGAAAATAGCCTTTTAAAGGGGGTAAATGCAAATAAAAAATCAGAAGTATTGGAAACCAACTTTATAAAGTTTCTTAGTATAGAGTTGGAGAGACAGTTCAGTGTTTAAGAACATATACTGCTCTCACAAAGGACTGAGTTCCAGCAACAGCCTTGGGTGGCTCACAGCCACCTGTGCCTC
Source organism: Rattus norvegicus (assembly GCF_021556685.1). NCBI lineage: Eukaryota > Metazoa > Chordata > Mammalia > Rodentia > Muridae > Rattus > Rattus norvegicus. Next base: position 87,689,754 of record NC_141543.1, read on the forward strand.
CAGCCATGGCACATATTTGCCCTTGCATACATGCACCCATGCACACGATTCAAAATAATTTAAAAATATTGTTTCTTATATATAATTATTTTTCTTTCTGTGTAACAAGTTCTGGCTGTCCTGGACTCACTTTGTAGATTAGGCTGGCCTTGAACTCACGGAGATCTGCTTGCTTCTGCCTCCCAAGTGCTGGGGTTAAAGGCATGTGCCACCACACCCAGTCAATGAAACTATCTTAAAATATTTCTTTGTCTCTTAAAATTCTCCTTTCTTATCCAATCCCCCAACCCCTCTCTTTGCAACAAGGTCTCCTAGTGTCCAGGAGTTCGCCAGGTAGGCTAGCCTGGCTAGTTAGTGAGTCCCCAGCACTGGGCTTACAGGTACAGGCCATCGGATTCAGCTCTTTTATATTGATTCTGGGGCTCAAACTCAGCTCTTTGTGCTTGTGTGACAAACATTTTACCAACTGAACTATCTCCCACTCCTTGCAAACTTATTCTTAAAAAATTATTTTATGTTATATTTTAAATAGAATTTCCTTAACTTTATTTTTGAATTTGTCTTGACTGATACAGTTGAAGCTAGTGCAGTGGCTCAGGGATAGAAACTTTCTCGGCATATGCAAGATTCCAAGTATAGAAAAACAACTTCTGTATCCAAAAAATCAATGTCAAAATACAGTTGATCTTCGGACACTGGCTCTATACCATATAAATGCGTTGGCCTTGTGTTGATGCTAATGGGTTTTAAGTGAACCTTAGAGTTTTCTGCATCTAAGATCACACCAGATGCAAGTAGAGATAGTTTTACTTTATTCTTCCTGATCTGGATGTTTAAACTTTATTTTCTTGTCTAATTGCTTGGGTTAGTATCGCTAAGTCAATTCTATCAGTGGTGACAGCCCCATCGTTACTCACGGTCCCTAGAACAGAGAGGGAAGCATCCAGTCTTTCACAATTAAGCATGAGGTTATCTGTGGGATTTTAGAGAACATTTTATTTGTCATGTTGGGTCCCAGACTTACTTAGCAGTCTATGTGGGTGAACTACACGTCCAGCCCCTTGTAGCTCGGTTTACATCAGAGCCGTTTCTCAGGCTGAGGAACTTTCATTCTTTTCCTAGTCATATTGAATGTTTTTATCACAAGGCACTGCTGGATTTTGTCAAATGCTTCTCCCATAGCTCTTGAGCTCTTGAGATGATTGTGCTTTTTTTTTTTTTTTTTTTTTTGCCCTTCTATTAACATGATGTACGGCATTAATGGCACGTCAATGCCACTTGCTTTTCTTCCTGTTAATTCGACTTCCCATTTTCATGTTCCTTAGCATTCAGAGCCCCCTGGAGGAGCCCATTAGATGATGTCTACAGTCGATGTGATGCAGGGCTTAGATGCTGATGGTGATTCTTTATGAAAATTTCAATCTCCTGGGCTTTGTATCTCCTCCAAAGTCCTGGTGATGGTTACCTAGCCCTGACTTGTTTAGTATTAATGAATAGCACGAGGGTAAAGCAAACATTTTGGGGTTCTTACATAGCCCAGCTGTGTAAGTGCTTTACATTATTCTGGTGGGCCATGTGGTGCCGTTTCACATTATGAATACTTTTTTTTGGGGGGGGCGGAGACTTTTAACTGTCATTTACACGCTTTTTAGGGGAGATAAACAGATTATGAAGAATGAAGTATGCAGCTCATAATTCTTTTTTTTTTTTTTTTTTTGGTTCTTTTTTTTCCGGAGCTGGGGACCGAACCCAGGGCCTTGCGCTTCCTAAGCAATCGCTCTACCACTGAGCTAAATCCCCAACCCCTGCAGCTCATATTTCTGACGCTTGTGATTGCTGTCAATGAATTTTCATCTTCGAAAATCTGCGCACTTCCAAATCACTTCGTTCACCATAACGAGATTTGTTCCGTAGTCCGTGCTTCTATCTCGGTCAGATTTTATAGTGCACATTCGCATTAATTGCAGCTCCCCATCTCAGATGCATTTCTCTTCTCCGTGAGGCCCCCTCACTTGGCTGCCATGCCATTTTCATCGCTGATGTGTCCGATAATTAATGCTCCTCCTTCGAACGCCTGCCCTTTCTCGTTTTTTGATTTTGCAATTGAGCTCTATTTTTTTATTTCGGCAGCAATTACCAGGACTTCTCTTCTACTCTTCTTGGTCCGTGACCTTCTGTGACTTATTTATAACATTTCCATGTTTCTGAAATTGACAATCTGTCCTCTGCCCCTCAGTGACCATCGAGGGTGTAAGCGAGGCTTTAAAAACGGCTTCGGAAACAGTTATCTCTTGTGGATAATGTATGCACCAGCCTTCTAAATTCATCGCAAGGCCTCGGACTGCTAGGACTTGTCGTTCACAGAGACACGTGAAATCTTGGTGATTCTCTATTCTGGCGAGCTACGCCTAACAGACCGTTATTAAGTATATGATTCATTTAGTCCATTAACGTTCACTTGTTCAGCCACAGACAGGAGAAACAATATTCATTTCCTAATCTTTCAGATTCCCTTCTCTCCTCCGTTGATCACCTTTTCTTTTCCTCTAGATGCTGAAGACTTTCTGGCGGAAGGCTTGCAGAATGAGAACCTTAGTCCTGGGGCACAGGATCAGAGAGACCACATTCTCCGGGGTTTCCAGCAAATCAAATCCAGGTTCGTATCAGCCAGCTTCACTGTGCTTTTTCAGTTAAAAAAAAAAAAAAAACAAAACAAAACCCTATACCAGAGTATAAGTTCATGACAGCAGGCTGCACTGGGCCACAGGTTTTCATAATTGGCAGAAATTTATGGATTGATTTAGCGGTGGGTAAGGCTATTGGAGTGTACCAATGTGACCACCTTATAGTAATTATCTTAAAACAACCAGGCCGATTTGGGTTTGGGATGTTAGCCTTTATCGAACACGTTTGTGACTAACAGTGGCAGAAGCACAATGGTGAGAGGGAGACATTTATGCCTGTTCAGGTAACATGGTTTCGACGCTGACTTTACTTTCATATCCCCTTCTGCAATGGACAAGTTACAATCAGGCCTGGTTAGTTGATTGATTCCTTGACAGTACCAGCATGCGTTGGCCCCACACTGGGTAGGAACATTGTACTCATTAAGTTTCTAAAATACGGAGCTCAGACCTCCTTGGTACAGTTTAGAATCTGAGCAGCTGATAGCTACTGGGAGCCCTACAGGTCCTTAGGGGAAGAAGAAATCGCATTTCCTCTACGATCTGTTTCCTGAAGGACTTTTCATAAGGGTGTCAACGGAGCGAGCGAGTGTCAGTCACAGTCGTGCACTCCTCTGTCCTTTGCCACCTGGGTGCTGCTCTGATTCAGAGCACTTGATCCGAGCAGTCTTAGAGGGAGTGAGTCTCCAGGCACAGGGCTGGATCTAATTTGCATGGCCAATCTTAGCTTTTACTTTCAAAACTGGCAGAAAGAACTCAGGAGTTCTCTCCTTTAGAAGGGCACAGCCAGAACCTACTCCCTGCAGGAACATGAGAGACCCTCACGAGGTGCCCTGCTGGATCTTAATCGACCTTTCCTGCTGGTTAATTAAGCATCGCTTTTACTCAGCGACTGGGGACTGTGTAATTATCAGCCTGGGTTGTCCTGAATAATTGAAACAAGCAGAATGCTGAAGATGGGCACTTTCTTCTACCTCTTTTTTTCTTTTTAAAAGTGGGAATATCTAATTTTTGGTAGGATGTGAAGTGTTGAAATCACACTCGTGAATAGTGTTACCTTGTTAATAGATTAAGTTTAGACTTAGTTATGCACAGGAAGGCTTGGCTAATGAATGGCCCATAGATTTTCTTTATTTTCATGAGTTAGCTTTTGTATTACCATAAGGATCATCAAAGGGCTGGAGAGATGGCTCAGGGGTTAAGAGCACCGACTGCTCTTCCAGGGGTCCTGAGTTCAAATCCCAGCAACCACATGGTGGCTCACAACCATCTATAATGGGATCCAATGCCCTCTTCTGGTGTGTCTGAAGACAGCGACAGTGTACTTATATATGATAAATAAATACATCTTTTAGAAAAATCATAAAAAAGTGGAATTTCAAATTCTATTACAGAGAAAGAGGGAAGCCCTGAATATGACAGGGAGTATAGTTGTTCCGTTGATGTAAAATATGTGACGTGGGAAGCAAATGCGATTTTGTCGATCTGTATAGACAAATATGCATATATTTTCATATTTCTATCACAGCATTAGGGCTTAGAGATCTAAGTTCCAACATTAAGTGGGCAGATTACTTCGTTTTTTAAAAAAATAGCTTCTGTGTATGTGTATTTTGCCTGCATGTATGTTTCTGCACCACATGCTTGCCTGGTGTTTACAGCAGTCAGAAAAAGTCATTGGGTCCCCTGGAACTGGAGTTACAGACAACCATGAGCTGTTATGTGAATGCTGGGAACCAAACCAGGGTCTTCTGGAAGGACAGCCAGTGCTCTCAGCCTTCTCTCAAGGCCCCTCACATATCTCCTCAATCTTCTTTTGAAACACACACACACACACACACACACACACACACACACACACACACAGAGCCTCACTCCCATGCAATAAAGAAGGCTTCCAAAGAAGATTCCATGTGGTTTGTGGGTTAGACATTTGACAATAACCAGTGGGCACTTTAGAGAGCATCACTGATGAGGGCTTTCTGTTCATCGATTTGATGCTAGAAAGATGATGCTTTATTCAGGATTTCATAATTATCTGATGACTGAGGAAGTGAGGACCCAGAGGCTATATACAACACAAGAAAAGGGAGAAAGAAGGCTTTCTTCTAAGCAGATCTTGGTGTTCAATCACAGTGTTGCTACTGAAATCCTTGTTCTCCTAAATCTTTGTCAGCCATCTTGCCTCTATTATCCCGTTTGTGCCTGGCCAATATTAGGCACCTCTATGTGTTGATACCAAGTGGTTTCAAGGTACTGAAAATTTGCAAACGTGCCAGCATTTACTGGTATGGTGTGACGGTTGGATCTACTCCCCCATCCCAAGGTAAGATGTGAAGAACAATTCAGAAATCATCATATTTGAGAGTTCATTCTACGTGAGGAGTCTTGGAGCAATGGAAGAATTACTGGGGACCGTTTCAAATGTTTCATCTTTAGCCACAGTAAAGCACTAATGCTTTCGAGATCTGGTAAAATGGGGTGTGTCTGCATATTACACGTATTCACACATATTCTCACTCTGTAGCTGGTTTCATAGCTTACATTCCTTGATTCTTTCGTCATGTGGCACCACTGGGGAACAAGAAGGGTGAAGGGAAATAAAAATGGCCCTGCCTGAGCCTTGGTAAACCCCAAGGCCTTGGTCCGAGGCTTTAATGGCTGGCTCAGATCCAGTGGTATATGCCATGGTTGCGGAATTGTTTGAATTGGAGCGTCTGATCCTATCACTACTGGTGGGGTGTGCCGTTTGCCCCCTTCCTGTTGTCCATGATGGCTGACCACAGAAAGTGATGGTTGTGTTGACTCTGCAGTGTTCCTGATAGACTCATCACTATATCACTGTCAATATCATAGGCTCCCCGCCTCCCTGCCATCCTCATAAATATATCAGTATCAATATCACAGCTGAGGCTCATTTCTCAGACTTACAAACAACGCTGGAATAAGACTCCTCTATCTGCATAACTATACTTGAAAGTGTGCAGAGGAAGGATCGCATTCCTCACATAGGGAAAAACGAGTGCCAACGGCGGTGTCTGTGATTCCTGGGAGGTAAAGCTCCGCTGTGGTGTATGATGCCCTGAGCTATGCCTTTTGCGGTTGTCTGTCAAACAGCCTCCTCTTCCCTTCAAGACTAAAAGCTTCCACATTCCGAGTCCAGGTTCTTACTGAGCTCTAGCCATGTGCTTGGGACGGAAGCCAGCCGAGGCTCTTCCTTCTGGTGGTGGTCGTTGCAGGATTAGCTCCAGATGTGAGACACGGGGATGAAACAGACATACATGAACCACATTCAGAAACTCGATGACGTACTACGCATTTGGAGAAACAGTAGGGCATTTCTTCTGCGTTTGATCCAGCGGAGACCATATGCCAGCAATAATACACTGAGAGTGAAGGCAGGGATAAAGAAACAGAAGATTTTTATCATTGAGAAAGAGATAAATCCTCTCTTGATGGCCCTTTTTGAGATTCCTCACTTACACGCTCACTGTTGGGAGTGAAGGCCAGAACCAATGGACACAGACAGGGTGTATTGTTTCCTTCTGTGAAACTTAATAATTCCAAAGGGGTTCCAACAGAAGACAAGTGGATTTATAAGATGTTTAAATGGAATTAAAAATAAATAAATAACTTCATGTAACAGGTTTATGGCCCAAATTCTGCAAAACCCAGGACATTTAAAACACAGACAGGAAACACATCTGTTAACAGGTTTCATTGTGAGTGGCGAGCCCTGTACTCTGCATGAAGCGGGATACACTATTCTCAAAAATCTTGTAAAAAGAATTTTGATTTTCTTCAGGAATTTTAGTGGGTTTTTTTGTTTGTTTTATTTTTGTTTTTGGGTTTTTTTCTTTTGCTTAATATGAATGTAGTTTGAAAATCAGATTAAATCTGATAATATCTATGATTCTGACATCTTTATGTCATAAAAAGAATCACATGTTATTCTGGTAAAACTCTTGAAAGCGAGCACGGGTTTTAAAGCAGTACACCGTGAATATCATTACCATTGACTGCATAGTTTTAATATACTTAAGTATTTGTTGCTGAGCTTATAAACTCCCCAAACAAAACACATTTAAATGAAGGGTTTTTTGTTTCTAATCTAGGAAACAATGAAGGGTTTTTTGTTTCTAATCTAGGAAACGAATGTTTAATGTGCTATTTGGACAATTGTGCATTCTCAAGTTTAAAGATTTGCTTACATCTATCTGTCTTCTCTTTAATTCTGGGGTGTGTGTGTGTGTGTGTGTGTGTGTGTGTTACCTGTGTGTATATCTATGCACCACTATATACAGAGGTCAGAAGAGGGCATCAGATCCCCTGGAACTGGAGTTACAAAGGGTTGTGAGTTGCCATGTGGGTGCTGGAAATCGATCCTGGATCCTCTGGAAGAGCAGCCAGTGCTCTTAGCCCCTGAGCCATTTCTCTGGTCCCTGATTCTGTTATTTATCATGGGGTCTGCGTGCCAATGAAGAAAGACATGAGCACCAGATGCTCGTATGATCTGTTTAAGTTTAACTAGCTCTGAAAGGCTCAGTCCCTCCCTCCCTCCCTTCCTCCTTCCCTCCCTCTCTCTCTCTCTCTCTCTCTCTCTCTCTCTCTCTCTCTCTCAGAAAAACAAAACCAAAAACCAAAAAAGCATAAACAAAAACAGAGGGAAAACCCCCAACCAAAACAAATACACCTACCTCTAGATACAAAAGAGAATCTCTCCCCTTTTCATTCCTACTCTTCTATTTGAAGGGAAGGGGGTAAGGGAGAAGTGACCTTGGGAGGTGGTTCAGTGGGTAAAAGTGCTTTGCCCCAAGTCTGACAACTTACGTTCGGTCCCTAGGAACCCACATGACGGAAGGAGAGGGCTGACTCTCAAATGTTGTTGCAAGGCCCGTACGTGCGTGGCCCATGACAAACGCTCACATGAAGTAAAGATATATGTAAATAACTAATTCTAAAACCAACAGAAAGAAAGGAAGGAAGACTGAAGGAGGGCTGAGGTCGTAACTTAGTGATGGTGGTGCACTGGCCTAGCTCTCATGAGGCCCTGGATTCTATCACAAACACCACAGTTAGACATACAAAACAAGAAACCTACAGGGACGTCGGGCTCTCTCTCAACTGATTGGTTAGCTGTGCGAAGCAGTGCGAGATTTTGGGGGACTTTGCTTCTGTGCGCTGAGGGCTTGTTGCTGCTCTCACAGTCTGAGATGCTGCAAGGGAGACGCAGTCAGCACCGCCTTTCACTGGTTTCTTGGCTTAAATTGGAGGAGGTTTATCTGATGACCTATGTTCTTGTATGGAGAGCTTCTGTCCTTTCAGAGCAACCGTGATGGACACCGTTCTCATTTTAATTTTATACTAATGTTTATCTTATTCATTCCTTCATTTGTGGGAGGCATTTGAGGCCCATTTCCATTTCTTTTCTCTTACATGAGGCTGCTGGAATGGGATCAGTGAGTAGATTTCCCCTTTGGGCTTTTCATAAGATAAATATTTTATGTGAGTAATTCAGAGATGCAATAATATTTTCATATTTGTCATGCTAAGTAACAAGATTTGAATAGTTTAGATGGTGAAATTTGTTTCTTTTTTAATTATCTCATTTATTTGTGTGTATGTGTGTGTGTGTGTGTGTGTGTGTACATGTGGAGGTCAGAGGACAGTCTGTGGAGTAGATTCTTCCTACCATGTGTCTCCCGAGGATCAATCTCAAATGATCAGACTTGTTTTGTTTTGCATTTCAAGACAGGGTTTCTCTGTGTAGCCCTGGCTGTCCTGGAGCTCACTTTGTAGACCAGGCTGTCCTCAAACTCACAGAGATCCGCCTGCTTCTTCTGCCTTCCGAGTGCTGGGGTTAAAGGTGTTTGTCACCACCACCTGGCCAGACTTGTTTTCTTTGTTTCTTTCTTTAAAAAAAAATGCCGTCTGTCTGTCTGTCTATCTATATCTATATCTATATCTATATCTATGTCTATATCTATATCTATATCTATATCTATCTATCTACCCACCCACTTACCTATCTTAAGGTTGGATGGAACCTTTGCATGTTATTTGTTGTCATAGGGCCACGCTAATCATATTTCAGTTTTACTATATGTGCTACTGAGCAGGTCCATAATGCTGTTGTTGTTATCATTATTTAGCAGTGGGGTCATATGTAGCCCAGGCTGACCCTAAAGTTGCTATATACTTGAGGATAACTTTGAACTTCTGATCCTTCTTCGTCTACCTCCCAAGTACTAGGTTTTCAGGCAGAAGCCACAATGCCTGGCTTCATGCAGTGCTACGGTTTCCTGCACGAGCACTCTAGCAGCTGAACCACACTCTCACCCAGATCCAAGGCTTTCTTTTCAAACGTTCAATTGGGAAGACAGAAAAATGTTTTCCTAGACAGTATTTTTATAGGTCATAAAGAGTCCTTTGCAGCTCTGAATAAAACCCTGTAGTAAAACTGTTCTTATAATCTTTTAATTTTATGTCTTTAAGATCTTAGGTTGAAGTTCAGGAAAATACACTTTTAGTTTTTCCCAGCACTGAGCTCCTTAAATAGGAAAATGTGTTCTTTCAAGAATAAAGTAGGGGGGCTGGGGAGTTAGCTCAGCGGTAGAGCGCTTGTCTGGGAAGCGCAAGGCCCTGGGTTCGGTCCCAGCTCCGGAAAAAAAAAAAAGAATAAAGTAGGTGAAGAGCTAGTGGAAGGACTGAAGGGACTGAAGGGGTTTACAACCCCGTAGGAAGAACAATATCCACTAACCTGACCTCCTAAAGCTCCCAGGGACTAAACCACCAACCAGCGAGTACACATGGAGCGACCCATGGCTCCAGCTGCATATGTAGCAGAGGATGGCCTTGTTGGGCATCAATGGGAAGGAAGGCCCTTGGTCCTGTGGAGGCTTGATACCCCAACATAAGGGGACGATAGAGTAGTGAGGTAGGAATGGGTGGGCAAAGGAAAGGGGAGATGGGATGAGGGGGTTACAGAGGGGAAACTGGGAAGGGGGACAACATTTGAACTGTAAATAAATAAAATAACATGAAAGTAATACAAGGACTTGCGAAGAGACGGGTTCAGTGGGAAGGAGAGGATAATGGTGGTGGTGGTGGTGGGGGAGACATGATCAGAGTAAATACATGTATAAAATCATGAAATAAAGAAAAGATAAGAAGGTTCTGGGTGAGTGGAGCATGCCTACAACCCAAGTCCTAGGGAGGCAGAGGCAGATAGCCACAGTTGGAGGCCAGCGTTGGCGCCATAGTGATTCCCTGATCACCTAGGATTCAGCCATGTATGCCTCGTAGTCTCAGCTCCTCTCAGGAAGCTGAGGCAGGAGGATAACTTGAGCACAGGTGTTTGAGGCCTACTTGGTCAACATCATGAAACCTCATCTCAAAAAGAGAAAGATGGAGGACAGGGAGAGGAAGAAGTGGGAGGGAGGGGGTGGAATCTTGCAGTTGTGGCTCGCGCCCATCAGTGGCCTAAGCCATTAGACTCTCTTCGGAAGCCGAATGCCACCTTTTAGCTAATGACTCAGGTCCCTGCGTTTTGCTTCCGTCCTCGTACCATCCCAATCTTCATTGTCACCCAGGGGACAGCCCTGTTATCTCTTTCGTGTGGATCGGTCTTTGTCTCGGAAAACCCTCAGCGTCAAATGTTTAATGCACGAAGCTTTCCTATTGTCTGTACGTGGAGATTGGCGATCTGTACATTGTGTGAAAAGATAATTTGTATGAAGGTGCCGTCTTCATTGCAGAACCGTTTGCTTTGCCTGTGATTTAAGTTTCATTAGGTCCCCAACTAGTCTTTTGTCCCAGAGCTATGCAATGTTTCTTTTCTGCTTATCATAGGCCAGTGGGGTGTGTGTGTGTGTGTGTGTGTGTGTGTGTGTGTGTGTGTGTGTGTGTGTGTGTGTGCCTCTCTACTGTTCATCTGCTTGTGGGTTTCCAGGAACCTTGTGGCTCAGAGCCTTCCTCGTTGTGGTTTTCTGTAATTTGCACGCTTCCCTTATTTCTGGTACAGACCCACCCTGGAACTGCTTTCTGTGTTGCAGTGAAATTGGAGCCGTGGTCAGGGAAGCACAAGAGAGCTCAGGGTCAACTGACAGGAGCCAGGCTCTTTGTTCTGATGTTATTTCTATAACCTTGGCGGAATCTCTCGAAGGTTCGGATGATGATCTTAGCTTCCTTTCTAGATTGCCTGTCGGAATCTTCACACACACACACACACACACACACACACACACACACACACACACACACACGTGTTATGAAAATGCAAGGATTATTATTGGAAAAATAAAATGTTTATTGTGTTCAAAAACAATGCAAGCATTGCTAGCCAAACCTGGAAACCTTGATTTGATTTCTTGTGTGTCATCAAGATTTTTTCCCCCCCAGTTTGAAAAATGATTCAGGAAACTTCATTTCTTGGGATTTCATTTGGTCTCATGATTCTATTTAAAATGAGTTGAGCCCAACATGGGGTTTTATCCATGCACCATGTGAATCATTTCTTCTTTGTGGATCTGTTCTCCCACTGCGAAGCCTCATCTCGTCTCCTGAAGTGCAGCCCTAGCACGGTTGATAATGAACCCTGGTCCTTATCATGCTCAGCAAAGGGCTCAGAGAAGACTGGAAAAATCAATCCCACAGGAACCTCTGTGTGCCCATATCCATATTTAACCCCCGTGCATTTAAAATGGAAATGAGCTATCTCGGGGCTTCAGTTCTTTGATTTACACAAGATGTCACCACCTCCTTGGCAACAGGGATGTTTTACAGACCAACCGCTGACCTATTTGGGAAGATCTCATGTCATTTCTTCGTATTTCTTTCAAAATGCTCGGCACTGTCCTGAGATAGCTTTGATTTTCCAGGCTTCAAAGGGTGCCCCTTCCAGAGCCAAACTTCTGAAGAGGAAAAGAAATACCAGTTTAAGAGAACAGACAATAAAGCAACAGCTACCCCTGTCTGCAGTTGGTTCAGTCAGGCGATTAATAGGGAGTTTACAAGGCAATGGTAGTAGGGTCTTGCACAGCAAGGACACTCCAATATGATGCTAGTGTTTCATGCTGTGGAATCTGTACATGGAGTGGCCCAGTCAGCCCAGCTTCTACTATTTTTGCTGGGAACACACTGTGGCCAGTGCAGGATGAATAATTACACTTTTAAGCTCAAGTTCCCTCTTGACTTTCTGAGCCTTGTGAAGGTTTTTACTATAATTTACAAAAAAAAAATACCCAAAATCCATTTGTGCTCACATGCCCTCCAATTAGCTATTTCTCTAATTAACTAAGTGACTCATTTGTGAATCCTGCCCTCAGCACAAGGCCCATTTTCTATCTTGTGAATTGGGACTTATTGTATCTACCGAGCGCTTTGGTTGATGAGAAAACAGATGCCCAAGACATTACTCAAAGTAGCAGAATTAATAAAAGATTAAGATGCAGAATTCAGGATGTCTAATTGGTTAATTTATTCAGCAAAATCATTAAAAATGAAATGGCATCTTTCAAAAGATTATTGGTTCAAGAGAATTATTGACAATTGCTGAAGTCTAGCTAATTATAGTCATATGAAGTGTTTGTGGAGGAACTGTACTACTACGGTGCTTATGCCAATGTAACATGGACGGATGGATGGATACTATGTAACCAAGCAAAGATAACCAGCTATGAATCATGACTTTAGGTCCTGACTAGATACAGGACTTCTTTCAACTTTCATGCATATTTGAAAGGTTTTTTTAACATAATATTATAAAAAAAATATACTGTTGGCTTGCCTTGGCAATTTAGAAGCCATTGGCTTTGCTCACTGTGGTCTTGGAAAATCCCAGACTTCCCTAATTTGAAATGTAATCACACATATTTGAGGTTTTTAAGAGTGATGGTTTTCTAGGAAGAACCTTATTATTTTTGGTTGATCTTGAGCTCAGGGGTAATCTTCTATCTCGTTATTACTGAGATAAGTAACAGAAAGGAGCTAACTCCTCAACTTCTTTAAAACTTCTAGACCACGAATTATTGAGAGCTGAAATTCAATTCAAACATTCTGCCCAGGAGATCTCGAAATTTTGATTTTTTTTAAAGGAAAGGCAATTTCTGACTTTTCTCATAAATTTGATAAAAGGAAAGCTAATATGAGATTGGTAGTCCAGTAGGAAATAGAAGTCAATTTTACATTTTTTAAATCATTTTATAGTATTAAAAATGACAGAGGTCAGAAACAAAGCCCTTATTCTTTTATTGAACTAGAATTGAAAGTGGCAGAAAATCATTTTGGCCCCAAGTGCAGTAAATGTTATCACTAAAACATGTTCGGGGGATATTAGGACAGTCTCTCAAGCACCAGAGACGAGAGTTCACAAAACAAAAACCGACTCTTTTTCTGTCCTTATCTTGAAGTTATTAGATGTACAGGAGATGAAAGTATCCTGTTTCTAAGAGGACAGGGGATGGAGTCTACATTGAGAACCCATAACATCTCCATTCGAGAGAAGCAGAATGGAGCAAATGGGTATAGCAGCAGCAGCAGCAGCAGCAGCAGCAGCAGCAGCAGCAGCAGCAGCAGCAGCAGCAGCAGCAGCAGCGAGCGTCTCTGCAGGGAGTTCTTGGGCATGAGGGCTCCTGAGCCAGACCCAGGGCCGTGGGGTCCAGGACCAGAGAATATTATACTCACCGTGTTGTGAGATACTGGTGAAAGTGCGAGGAATGGAAGTGAACGTTTGGGGGAGCTGGAGATATGGCTCAGTAACTAAGAGCATCAGCTGCTCCTACAGAGGACCTGGGTTCAATTCCCAGTACCACACAGTTCACAACGGCTTTTCACTCCAGGAGATCTGACACCCTCTTCCGGCATAGATGCACATGTAAGCAAAATACCCACACACATAAAATTAAATAGAAATATTAAAAAAAGAGTCAGATGATTCTATTTAACAAGGAGATTAAACAGGGGCTGCCAGCAGTTACTTTGTCCTGAGAACCTGGTAGGAATGAGATCTGAAAAGTCCATCTGGGAAAAACCAATCATTTTGTAGAGTGCGGTGTGATTATGCTTCCGGATTTTGTGTAAATGAAGCAGGTTGGCAGGCATATGTTTGCTGATCCAAAATATGATTAAAATTCAGAATAAGTGTGACTCTTGTGAAATTAAGTTTTCAGGTTCCAGCCAGTGTTCTGTTCAGCCATATGGTACAGCCAGAATTAATTGCTGTTCCCAGTCTCTTATTCTCTTACTGAATACTTAGGTGCCCCGTGTGAAACCCTAGCGAGCCCACAGATGCACTTAATCACACGAGATAGCTGTCTGACAAGTTTGGGAAGTGTGTGTAGCTAACAGTTGCTAAGAAGAAACTTCTACAGCATTCTTGCTTCCCTTCTGCACCATGAACTCCCACTCTCTGCTCTTAAACACACACACACACACACACACACACACACACACACACACACACTTGCGCGCACGCTTAATGTTAGGAAACAGATAGGTAGATAGAAAATTTAGAGAGAGATGGATGAAAGTGTGTGAGAACAGTGTAACTAGAAGAGAGGAAGCAAGGAGTAGCCTTTGCTCTTGGCTCATTTTAGCTCTTTGCTTCTCCTGGAACCCTGGCAATACAGAGTCTCAGGTTCCTGGCCAGCAGAGCCACTGAAAGTCAGAATCTCATTTAATGACTTTTATTCTAATTAAGTCTATGATGAAAAAGCTGTAAGATTCTCGTCTGTATCTTCGAGTCCCATGGGAACGTACACACCAGCCACTCCCTTCTCCGTGACGGTCCCTGGCTCGCTACCTCTGGCTGCCTCCTCTGTTCAGCTTTGTCCCACCTTGTCTCTGCCACCTCTTCTGTTTTCTTGGTGGCTGTCTGACGAGTTCTCCACTGCGCCCTCTAGAACCCATGCCCTTTCTAACCGGTCCCCGCTGGATCCCCAGCCTCTTTTCTCCATCCGTGTCTGGGTAATATACAGCTCTCCTGCACGACAGGTCTTTGCTCTTTGGAGCTCTGTCCTGGAGGCTTTGTAATACTTTGCCCCTTGTCACATTTAGCATCCAGAGTCCATCCTCACAAGGTCTGAGAACTTAAGTGATTTTTTTGTTTGTTTGTTTGTTTTCGTGTTTGTTTTTGTCTTTTTTCTTTCTTCTTTTGTATTTTCTAGACAGGGTTTCTCGGTGTAGCCTTGACTCTCTTGGAAATCTCTCTGTAGGACCAGGCTGGCCTTGAACTCAGAGGCCTGCCTCTGCCTCCTGAGTTCTGGAGATTAAAACTGTGCACAGCTGCCTCTGTCAACAACCCCTTCCCCCACCCCGAGTTATTTGTTTGGTTTGGTTTTTTGAGACAGAGTCTTAGTGCATAGCTCTGGCTGACTTGCAGCTCGCTGTGTAGACCAGGCTGGCCATAAACCAACAGAGATGACTGCTTCTGCTCCCCAGGTACTGAGATCAACCGCATGCACCATGATGCCCCGCCTTGGACTGAAGTATTAGCCTGCTGTGTTGTGGTTACTCAGCTCCTCTCACTGCCCTTCCCTCCCTTTTGCTTAAGTGGGGGAGGGGGCAGTTTATGCTCCCTCACCATATCTCTCTGAACCTCACACAAATGTGCTCAACTCTGCCCTCAGGTTAAAAACCTCAGGTTAAAAAGCCACCCCCTCCTTAGCTACTGTCTTATCTCCTGTCCTGAGTGGGTAGACATCTTGGACTCTAGACCCTTCCCTTCTGGTTTCCTCTTCTCTGGTCCATCCTCAGTTAGTTATCGTCCTTGTACATCTTCTGCTCCAATGACGTTACTTTCCCTATGCTCCAGTTACTCCGGTTGCCACATCCGGATGATACTGCCAGTGTTTATCTTCTTTGGTTTTTCAAGTATCTTATAGCTCGGACTACTTCCCCTTTCTCAGAAGTCTAAGACCCTCGTCCCCCTGTGGAGTCCTCCTTCCCCTCATGGTATCTATGCTCTTCCTTTGGGCTCTTGCTTAAGCTTGTTTTCCCACTCCTCCCTCCTCAGATTCTCTTTTTTTTCCCAGGGTTGTTTCTTCCCTGGGTGCCCAGTTGTAGAACAGTTGTTGCAGGCAGCCTAGTGGGTGTTTCATGGAACCTCAGACTTCCCAATGCTGTGAGAGACGAAGCTGGTTCCCTCTCCACAGCCAGCCTCCATTCTTCCAACCAAGGGATGAGGCGTGATGTCAGCCATTTTGCTTTGGTTGTCCTAGGGTTTCTAGGCAACATAGGGTGGGCGATGGAATGTGAGGTAAAGACTCCTGGTAGTCTGTCTCAGGAAAGGCCTACACATGAGAGATAAACCACATGGACACGTAGCATCGATCTGCAGATACTGGGCAGGCAGGAAGAGCTGGCCCAGCGTGTGCTCTAGAACCAGCCTCTCGACATTCTATTTTGTGGGAAATATGAACCTCTATTTACACGTCTAAACCTTTGTCAGTTGGGTTTTCTGTACCTGTTGCTGGAAGATTCCTAACTTCGGAGGGTTCAAGACTGACCTGGCTGTATTCCAATTACCTATGAGTCTTCTCTGTTGTCCCTGTATTAGACTTTCAGAGCCCTGTGACTCACTCCTTAACACACCCCCCCTCTCTCTTTCTCTCCCTCTCTCTCTCCCCCTCTCTCTCCCTTACCAAAAAGGCCTGCCAACTTTCACCCTCAACGTGTTTTCCTATTTGTATCCCTTCTGTTACTGGCAAACCTTTAACTTTCACAAGATGGACTCAATATTAGATATAGTCTAATCTCTCTCTCCCTCCCTCCTTTCCTCTCTTCCTTTCTTCCTTCCTTGCTCTCTTTCTGAGACAGGATCCCACTCTGCAGATGAGGCCAGTCTCCAGTTCATAGATACCCACCTCCTTCTGTCTCTAGAGTGTTGGGATTAAAATGCGCACCACTGTGAGGTCACCATAACCTTCTGTGGCTCTCTTCCTCCGCTCAGTAGAGTCTTAGTTTATTCCCATTTGTTTTGTTAAAAGAGCTAACGTTTCCACAGTGGTGCCATAAGAGAGTCACTGATACTGACCAATGGCACGTAAGTGAGAAAATAGGTTGAAAAATATGTTATATCTCACAGTGAAAAGTCTCTTAACAAACAAACAAACAAACAACAGATAAAGAGACCAGAATGTCCATGAGAGTGATTTCTGGCCAGTAGAGTTAAACGGGTTTTTTGTTTGTTTGTTTGTATTCTCTGACTCTCTAAAGTAAATATTTATTTAATAACGAGTTTAGCAATGTTAAAGTCCTTCCCATTTTTATAAAGGGCAGAGAGGGAAGCCCTGGAAGGACTTTGATTCCCAGGAGAGATGAGGGCTGGTCCCGAGGCGGAAGGAGCTGGGGAAAAGGAACATGGAGCCTTAGCTCTGCAGCTTGGCCCGGTCACTCTGTGTAAACAAGCAGTCTGTAACTGGAGGTGTTTCATGCTATGCTTCAAAACACAGCCACAAGAAGGAAATTAACTTTGAGTCAAGTGAAATGCCGTCCTTTGAATAGTCTGTGATGATCGTTCTAAAATGTGTTGGGGGATCTTTTTTTTTTTTTTTTTAAAGTAAAGGAAGTTCACTGTCAAGGGCTGGCATGAAATGAGGTATCACTGACAGAGCAACTTCCGCTTCTGAGCTGTTATCCCTTTGAGCTAACCCAGGATGAATTCTTCATTAGAAGGGGATTAGCAGCACTCTCCCAGCCTATTTAGCAAGGCATTTGTATTTGTCCAACCACTTTCCTGAGCGCTGGGGTTTGAGTAAACTGTTCACTTCCTTCTTCTCAAAACATCAGTCACCGTGATTGATTTTTATGTTGGTCATAAAGAGAAATGGAATCAACTAAAAGCAGGCTGAAGATTACAGGGTGGAAGTGGTTAATTTACTTAACAATATGTATTGGTTGTTTGTTTACGTTGGGCCTGATGCTGGGTGATCAAGACCAGCGAGTGGCCGGAGTCATGACAGATGCTCCTGTTTGCAGATGCCTCTCTTACAAGGCCCTTATGTTCGGTCTGAATTTATTTCGTGTGTGGAGTTTTGTCGCCTAGAGAGTCATTGATGTTTTACATCCTCTTTTTTTTTTTTTTTTTTTTTGGAGCTGGGGACCGAACCCAGGGCCTTGCACTTCCTAGGTAAGCGCTCTACCACTGAGCTAAATCCCCAACCCTACATCCTCTTTTAAAGTCCACACGCATTCATAGAGAAAGTTCGGAAATTTTGTGTTGTTCAGTTCTCTAGCTCTGTCCAACGATTTCCTCCTAACTTTATTATTATTATTATTTTTTATTTTTCCCTGAAATGGGCAAATCCTGTAGCCATCACGGTACTGAGAATAAGTGACTGATGGCCTCCTATCCCAGCAGGGGACATCCACATCACCACTTTCAAGACTTAGGAACTTGGAAGAAGAGGGAGGAGTGGGTAGAATGTGGAAGCTGGAAGGTGGGGGTGGGGTGGGCATTGTCTTAGTCGGTGTCCTACTGCCGTGATGAGACAACACGACCAAGCAACCCTTATCAAGGACGGCATTTAACCAGAGTTTGCTTACAGTTTAAAGCTGGGAATATGGCTGTATGCAGGCGGAAATAGTACTAGAGAAGTAGATGAGAGTTTACATCCAGATCTGCAGGGAGCAGGAAGAGAAAGTTACTGAGGTCTGGATGGAGCTTATGAAATCCCAAAGCCCACCTCCCAGTGACATACCTCCTCCAACAAGGCCACACCTCCTCTAGTGAGACCACACCCACTCAAGCAAGGCCACACCTACTGCAATGAGAGGCCACACCTCCTCCAACAAGGCCACACCTCCTCCAACAAGGCCACACCTCCTTCAGCAAGGCCACACCTAATCCCTCTCAAATAGTACCGGCTCCATGATAACCAAGCATTTAAATATATGAGCAAGCCTATGGGGGCCATTCTTTTTCAAACCACACCACAGGCATGACATAATCATTATATACGTGGACTCACAGTAACTGTGGTTGCCTGCACGGGTCCTGTACATGACTGGGTCCGTCATCAGTCATCATTCAGCCACGGATGGGAGGGACTTGTGGGGAACTATTGGCAGTGGACAGTTGCTGTGTGAGGGGGTCAGCGTCTTTGGTGATGTCGCCACTGGTGAGTTGTTCATTCTTCGTACTGCAGTGGTTGTCTCCTTATGCATCCCTTCCCATGGGACCGAATTTAAACCCCGTGGGTCACAAAACAAAAAAGATGTAATAGTAGGGAGGGGACTTGTTTGGGTCAGATATTGGTAGGGACTGGAGGGGAAGAAGGGGATGAACATGACCAGAATTTATTGTATACATGTATGAAATTATCAATCAATCAATCAGTCAATTAATTAATTAAAAAGAGGCCTAGAAAGAAACATGGCCTGGAGCCTGGGAAATGAAATACTTGAAGACTGAAGAGGTTTGTGAAATTCCTCTATATTTCACGCCTTATATTTCATTTAAAATATTTATTTATTTATTTATTATGTATACCAGATATCATTATAGATGGTTGTGAGCCACCTTGTGGTTGCTGGGACTTGACCTTAGGACCTCTGGAAGAGCAGTTAGTGCTCTTAACTGCTGAGCCATCTCTCCAGTCCCTTATATTTCTTTTTTTTACAAAAATTTTTAAAATGTATTTTTCATTGTGTGTATTTGTGTGCATCTCTGTGTGGGTGAATGCAGGTACCCACAGAGGCCAGAGCTGCCTCACATGGGTGCTGGGATTCAAACTCAGGTCCTGTACAAGAGGAGTCAGTGCTCTCGATCTCTGAGCCATCTCTCTATTTCATTTTTTACTATGCTACAAGGAATGTTCCCAAATCCTAGAAGAATGAAGAAAAGAGAAAACTCAGTGGCCTTAAGTGTGTTGAATCACACTTAAGAGCAGCATGCAGTGGGCATTAGGTACGGAGGCTCAGAACAACAATATGGGATCCACGTCCTCAGAGTGAATATGGCGGAGGCTGTCCCTGTCTGCAGAGGAAGAGCAAACTCACAGCTCGTGCCTGGCCTGGGTCTACTGTCCCAACAATTAACTTCTTTATTTAACCCTTCCAGCAGGCGTTAGTGGTGGACACTTTTAGACTCTCCATTTAGCAGATGAGAAAACTGAACTTCAGAGAAGCAACTCCTGGGGTCAGGGCTGCCCAGCATGAGATTCTGCAGTTGGGCATTTAATTCTGGTTGTGTCCAGCCTTTATGAGACTCAATTACCTCATAAAAAAGCATACTGAACTGGCGCTATTCAATCGCTCCTGAAAAGTACAGGTTACCAAATCTTACATATCACTTGTGTGCAGTGTCAACATTAAAATGACTAATACCAGTTTATTCATTTATAGGCCCAGCAAAAGTTTGCTGAGCATATACTACAGAGAGAGTGCTTTTGTGCCGAACACAACACAGGCCTTTGGGGCAAGAGAAACTCAACTCTGTAAGACTCTAACTTGATATGCACCTATGCTATGCACACAAGGTGTCTAGCACAACCCAGCAGTAGATCCTCAACAAATAATTCCAAGAAACCCGGTTGGAAAGACAAAAACGCACGTGAAAGTAACTAAAATTCAGGGTGCACTGAAGCAAAGAGTTTAGAAAGGGAACAGACAGGAAGTTCTGGAATGGCTCAGAGAAGGAGCTGGCTTCCTGTCGGAGGGCTGGAGAAAGCTGGTAGCAGTGAGCTGGCATCCCAGGCTGGCTGTGGTGAAAGGCGTTGGGGGTTTTTTTGGTGAGATGCATTGCACACAGAAGTAACGCGTGCCGAGACACAGAGGACATAGAGTCTGTCTTGAAATCAGATCATCACTGGAAATGTGGCTGAGAAGACAGATGAACCCACTCATGGAGAGTTTGTGTGGACCTGAGGGATAAAGCGGGGCAGGGGGAGGGGCGTGCTGAGGAAGGAAGCTTTATAAAGCTTTGGTCAGTATTTGGGAATTGAGGGCCTTGGGAGGCAGGAGATGGAAAGAGAAGAAAGCCAAAGGATTTCTGAGTTTCTGTGTCCAGAAATTGAGGGAAATCTCCTTTGCTACCCTCTTTGTCGCTTTCCTGCTTTAATGGGGTGTGTAAAACACAGTTTATGTCACACACAGCATTTTATATGTAACGCACAGCAGCGTCCGGTGACCTCTGTGTCCTTAGGCAGAAACAGTCTAATGGCCGACGCTGTGCCTCAGTTTTTGATTGGCTGGTAGGCTGCAGACTGTTGCCTATGCTTTTGATGTGTTGCAGAAATTGGCTAGATTTTTTAATCTGGCCCTGACAACTTACTACCATCCATTCTTTTGTTTCATGAGGCAAAGTCCAAGCACCTAGAAACGAACCTTTGGAATATATTGCTTATTTGTGAACTGGGATGACCTGTTTAAAATTTACTTAGCAGCCAGGCAATGGTGGAGCACTCTCTTAATCCCAGTATAGGGAGGCAGAGGGAGGTGGGCCTCTTGAGGCCAGCCTGGTCTACAGAGAGAGTTCCAGGACCACCAGGGCTGACTCTGTCTTTAAAAAAAAAACCCAAAAAGTAAATAAATAAAAATAATGATGACGATAAAATTTTCTTAGCAGGCAATAATTGACGTGTGTGTGTGTGTGTGTGTGTGTGTGTGTGTGTGTGTGTCTGTGTTATTGCTTGCCACAGCACAATGTTTGTAGGTTAGAGGCTAACCAGAGGAGACTTAGCTGAATCTACCTTGGGTGTAGACTCTCATCTTGTACCATATTTTTGAAGAATCTCTTCTTGTTTGCCACAGTACATACCAGGCTGGCTGGTCCACAAGATTCTGGGGATCCCTCTGTCTCCACTTCCCATCTCACTGTAGGAGGGACCACGGGTGTGCCCTACTCCATGTGCTGGGATCACAGGTGTGCACTACTGCATGTGCTGGGATCACAGGTATGCCCTACTCCATGTGCTGGGATCACAGGTGTGCACTACTCCATGTGCTGGGATCACAGGTGTGCCCTACTCCATGTGCTGGGATCACAGGTGTGCCCTACTCCATGTGCTGGGATCACAGGTGTGCCCTACTCCATGTGCTGGGATCACAGGTGTGCCCTACTCCATGTGCTGGGATCACAGGTGTGCCCTACTCCATGTGCTGGGATCACAGGTGTGCACTACTCCATGTGCTGGGATCACAGGTGTGCCCTACTCCATGTGCTGGGATCACAGGTGTGCCCTACTCCATGTGCTGGGATCACAGGTGTGCCCTACTCCATGTGCTGGGATCACAGGTGTGCCCTACTCCATGTGCTGGGATCACAGGTGTGCCCTACTCCATGTGCTGGGATCACAGGTGTGCCCTACTCCATGTGCTGGGATCACAGGTGTGCACTACTCCATGTGCTGGGATCACAGGTGTGCCCTACTCCATGTGCTGGGATCACAGGTGTGCCCTACTCCATGTGCTGGGATCACAGGTGTGCCCTACTCCATGTGCTGGGATCACAGGTGTGCACTACTCCATGTGCTGGGATCACAGGTGTGCACTACTCCATGTGCTGGGATCACAGGTGTGCCCTACTCCATGTGCTGGGATCACAGGTGTGCACTACTCCATGTGCTGGGATCACAGGTGTGCCCTACTCCATGTGCTGGGATCACAGGTGTGCACTACTCCATGTGCTGGGATCACAGGTGTGCCCTACTCCATGTGCTGGGATCACAGGTGTGCCCTACTCCATGTGCTGGGATCACAGGTGTGCCCTACTCCATGTGCTGGGATCACAGGTGTGCCCTACTCCATCTGCTGGGATCACAGGTGTGCACTACTGCATGTGCTGGGATTACAGGTGTGCACTACTGTGTTTGGCTTCCTGTGGGTTCCAGAGACCCAAACCCTGATCCTCATGTTTCCACAGCAAGCACTTTACTCACTGAACCATTCCCCCCAGTTCTCAGCTGAATCTTAGCAACGAAAGAGAAGGAATGAAGAGAGGCTTTATCTCAAGCAGTGGCTGGCTAGGATGGTGAGAAAGGCCTCTCCATGTGACTGGGGATAATTGTTAGGGCCTGGGGCAGCATTCCAACCTTTTGGGTTAAGGAATTGAGGGTGTGTTTATACACTGACCTTTGTGTTCACGGTGTTACGGCAGTGTCTCAGGACACTTCTGATAGCAGAACACCTCTCCAAGGCAGGGCAGATCAGGAAGGCCTGAGATTGACCGGTTGGTTGTGGTTGACCACCAGGGGCCTCTGGCCTGGATTGATACAGCCACAAACCCAGTCTGTCCCACTCTTTATGACTCAGAGAATTGAGACGTGACGCTCTAGCTCCTATTGCAAAGGAATCAATAGGAAAGAATGAGGAGGTAGTGTAGTCTAAGTAAGGAAAGCAGTGAGGGACAAACAAGGGTGAAGACAAACCTGTAAGTAGGCTGAGGCAAATGGAGAAAAACTATGAGAAATCACTTTAAAATGATTTCGAAAGAGGGGTTGGGGATTTAGCTCAGTGGTAGAGCGCTTGCCTAGCAAGCGCAAGGCCCTGGGTTCAGTCCCCAGCTCCGAAAAAAAGAAAAAAAGAAAAGAAAATGATTTCAGAAAGGTTGTCTGTCCATCTCTGTTCTTGTCCCCCTTCCCCACCTCCAAAAGAATCGTGTACAGAAGAATAGGGGTTTAATGAAAGTTTTAGCAAGGCTTTGGTGACTGATAAAAGCCTGCTTCTACAGTCTCCTTTTGTCTGTCTGTTCAGATTTTTGTGAACTAGAAGGGAGGGAAATGCTATTACGTCTTTAATTAGAAGTCTGGTGTTATTTTTCACTTAATCTGTGTCTGTAGTTTTAGCATTTGTATTAAATCATTTTCTTCATGAAGGCTTTTAGTGAGGAAACAAATCGATTGTATTTGTATATTGGATACTTGGCACTCTGATGTGTATTCCGTCATGTCTTTTGAAGCATACTTTGGCTGGTCATCTTGTGGTTAGTCTTTGAAGCCAGACTTTGGAAACAACAAAATCCTTTTTGTTTGGATTGAGGTACCTACCTATCTATCTATCTATCTATCCATCCATCCATCCATCCATCCATCTGTTGTGATTAACAAAAAGCAGGGGACCGGTTCCCATGCATATGCTCTGAGCTTCTCTCCTGGTCTCCTTCTGTCCTAGGTGGTTGCTTTCTCGATAATTCCAGCTCTGTCGGGCCACAGGAATTAGCGCTAATTTATCTCAGCAGCTCCACGCTGGCCCCTCTGGTACTCTCTAGCCTGGGCGGTTCAGGAGCCATTCCAGCGTGCACCTTGCCATGTTACTTTGCTTTCATTCACAGTTCTCTTGGCCGATTGTTACCATGCCAGGCTCACACATCCCAATTCCATGGCAGGCTTGGTGCATCCCACCATCGCACCTTCTCTTGAACTCAATTCTGTCGCCACATGAAAGAACACACCACACAATGACCTCTGGTCCAATGGATAAGATATAATTTGCCCATCTAGACAGCATAAAATCCTGCACACAGCCATCCCTTAAAAATATTCATAACAATCTGTATCGATGTGCAGAGAAGAATCTTAACATCTGCCGCCATGTTCTCCCAGCTCCTTTTCTCTGACTCCTTCTCCTCTTTCTAAAACTTTTCTCCTGCTCATCCTTCCTTCCTGTCCAATGACAGGCCTCCTTCTATCCTGTGCCTGCCTTCCTGCATAAAGACATTAACCTGCATCTATCTATCTATCTATCTATCTATCTATCTATCTATCTATCTATCTATCTAATTTATGAGACAGAGTCTTAGAATAAGGTCCAAGCTGGTCTTGAACTTGTAACTCTCTGACCTAAACTTCCCAGTGCTAGGACTCCTTTATACCTAGCCACCTGATGAAGATTTAATTTAGCAAAGCTGTCTTTTAATTTTAGCTTCCTCCTCCTGTCCCTCCCCTTCCCCCATCTCTCACCTTGGTGTGTAACTTAAGGAAAAATGAAGGCACCCCACATTTGTCTTATTTGGAATAAATCTATGCAGTAGCCTAGTCTGTGGCATGGTCCGGGGTGCACTGCCTCTCTGGCGCCATCCTCTCTCTCTGAGCTGTACTGTACAGCTTCTTGGAGCTCCGAGAGCTCTCACTGTTTCTGATTTAGCAGGCATTTATTGAACACAAGCTCTTTGCTACTCCCTCTCTCAGCTCAAGGACATAGTTGGTGAGGTTATAATGCAGTAGGAGAGAGCACACAGGTGCACTGTGGGAGTGGCTGACACAGGAGACTGAGCTGAATCTTAAAGCACCAGCTAGCATTTGCAGGGGAAGGAAAAGCATCAAAGAAAAGTCATGACGGTAGCAACACGTGATAGCAGGAACAGGAGTGCCGGACTTTGCTCTCTGAGAGCTGGGATGAGGCACTGAAGGATCTGAAGCAAGAGCCTTTAGGTCATTAGAGTAGCAACCGTGCTCATGACGTGAACAGCTGACGTTGATTAAAGTCTTCCAGGTGCCGGGTCTGACGATCAGTTCTTTATGAGGAGGGCCTCTGGTAATTCTCAAGAATTATATGAAACAGGAATGATTTTTATTTCTTAAAGATAAGGAAACAGAGTCTGTATCTTAGGCCTCACCCTTAAAAGCTAGAGCTGGGATTTCAGGCTAGACCTTCTGTGAAGCCCTGGCACGTGACTGTTGGTTGCTATGTTACCCGGTCCATCAGCCCTGGAGATACAGCATCAGAGGGAGCAAGATGGTGGCAGATGGACCAGTTAGCATCTAACTGGACTTCCTGGTGCATTCTGAGGATGGATAGATTCGGTGTCTGCAGAGGTGGGCTAAAAGGGTAATAAGGAAGTAGGCTTGGGGGTCGATGGGACAGACAAACCAATAGACAAAGAGGGAGAAGGGATTTTTAGTTCTAGTTGGGTGGACAGTGATACAGAACATCGAGATAGAGGGCAGGGCAGCGGGAGAGATTTGGAGACTTCTAGAACAAAGGGCGGTTATTCTTCACGGACAAGGCTAGCCTGACAGTCTCTCCTGCTTCTGAATGTTCTAACTAACATCAAACGTTAGCAAGAATGGACAGCGTTGTCAAGTCTCCGGCCATTGGTTCCTTTCCCAGGTGGCCTGAGCTCCGCGGCTCTCCAGTCTTTCTTGTCCATCTCGTCCTTTTATCTCTCAAGCCGATAGAAACCCTAACCTTGATAGATTTCAGCTTCCCAACCTCTCTGCTCCTGTACTTAGGCAGCTAATTGGGGCCAGAGAAAAAATGACGCAATCCAGTTGCCACCACGGTAAATCCTCCAACCACAGATGAGCACTTAACGATTCCTCACAGGCCCCAGGTCAGCAATGGCTTCCGTTTCCCTCAGTGCCCACCACCAGCCCCTTCCAACCTCATCGTGGCACCCCTCACCAAAGGGAAACGGGCTTTCGGTTGGAGCTCACCCAGTATCCTGCCCCGCCCCCTCTCCTCGAACACACCTGCTAAGCTGGTCTCTGCCATCTGCCCTACTGACAGGCCTGGTTTCTCTCTCTAGCCTGGGCCTGGCCTCTCTGTGACCTGCCTTTCCCTATCCTGTCAGGCTGCCGCTTTTTGTCTGATCTCAAACCTTCCCTCAGCATTCTTTATCTGCAAAATGACAGTTCTGGCATTATCCAGGCCTGGGCTCTTCTGGGCCCCTGGTTTTTGTTTTTTTTTGTTTTGTTTTTGTTTTTTTTTTTATCATTTTGGTTGGATCAGTCATACAACTGGCACATAGTTTGACTCTTAGACACAGTGGTGTGTGTGTGTGTGTGTCCCTCACAAAATTCCTGGCACGTAGAAGACATTTATTAACCTCATGGTTATGGAAAGAATGAACTCAGCGTTCATAACCTAAGACAGAGTGAGAGCCACATGTGGATTGCCTAGAGGAGTCACAAAAACTTGAAGTTGGAACTTTTTTGTGTGTAATGGTTGCCATCAGGCAAATAGTAACAGTTCAAACAAGAAAAATGCTAGGAAGCATTGTTTCCTAGCATGCTAGGAAGAAGTGTTTGCACCTAAAGACTTGAAGCCATTTTCATAGAAAAGGTTTCATTTGCAAACAAACAGCCCATTTTTAAACCTGCCTCTCAGTTCTTCACAAGATAAGGTAAGGTGGCTACATAGTGTGGAGTTGTAAATTCCTGAGGTGGGGGGCACTGTGGATGGCTTGGTGGTTAAAAGCATACACTGCTCTTCCAGAGGTCCACAGCTGGATTCCCAGCACCCACATCAGGTGGCTCCCAGACACCTCTACCTCCTACTCTAGGGGGAGCCACCTCTTTTGGCCTCCATGAGCAGGGGAGCTCCCTAAGCAGGGAAGTCAGTAAGTCCAATCCTGTAGTGCAGGACAGCTCCTGCATATATCACTTCCCCATCTGTGAAGTGAGGGCTAAGTTAAATGGTCTTGGAGGTCCTCACACCTGTAAAGTCTAGTGAGTTTGGGGCTGGCATCTCAAGGTGGCATCTACAAGGTTTATTCATAACAAGGTGTCCAGGTGGTTGGCAGAAATAAAGTCTCCAACCAGCGACGATGACAAAACTCACAGAGATGAAGTTTAAAATGTGACAGTCAGCTGGAGCATGGCATATGTACCCACCCCTTGTTGTTCTAGAGCCCAGGCTTGGAACCAGGAAGGCATCTTGAACTTTTCTCTGCCATCTGCCTGTAGTCCGTCTTTAATCAATCTCCGGCCTTTTTACTCTTTCTCAACTAGCTTCATACCTGCTCCAAGCTCCTTAGCTTGCAAAGCACATTGAACATCCCTGACAGAAATCACCTTAACAGACAGCATCTCACCCTGAAGGACAAGCCTACAACAGTTACCGCTTTTAGTGATTCTGTTTTCTCTTTAAGGAGAAGGGAAAAAAATAAATTCTGGCCTGATGTTGTCTTTAATTTTGTCACATTGTATCCAGTTAGCATTAGGGGGTAAGCGGGGGTTCTTTTGTTACTTCGGTGAGTTAAATTTCTCTTACATGCATGTCTCTCTCTCTCTCTCTTTTTTTTTTTTTTATTAACTTGAGTATTTCTTATATACATTTCGAGTGTTATTCCCTTTCCCGGTTTCCGGGCAAACATCCCCCTCCACCTCCCCTTCCCTATGGGTGTTCCCCTCCCAACCCCCCCCATTGCCGCCCTCCCCCCCAACAGTCTAGTTCACTGGGGGTTCAGTCTTAGCAGGACCCAGGGCTTCCCCTTCCACTGGTGCTCTTACTAGGATATTCATTGCTATCTATGAGGTTAGAGTCTAGGGTCAGTCCATGTATAGTCTTTAGGTAGTGGCTTAGTCCCTGGAAGCTCTGGTTGCTTGGCATTGTTGTACATATGGGGTCTCGAGCCCCTTCAAGCTCTTCCAGTTCTTTCTCTGATTCCTTCAACAGGGGTCCTATTCTCAGTTCAGTGGTTTGCTGCTGGCATTCGCCTCTGTATTTGCTGTATTCTGGCTGTGTCTCTCAGGAGCGATCTACATCCGGCTCCTGTCGGCCTGCACTTCTTTGCTTCATCCATCTTGTCTAATTGGGTGGCTATATATGTATGGGCCACATGTGGGGCAGGCTCTGAATGGGTGTTCCTTCAGTCTCTGTTTTAATCTTTGCCTCTCTCTTCCCTGCCAAGGGTATTCTTGTTCCCCTTTTAAAGAAGGAGTGAAGCATTCACATTTTGATCATCCGTCTTGAGTTTCATTTGTTCTAGGCATCTAGGGTAATTCAAGCATTTGGGCTAATAGCCACTTATCAATGAGTGCATACCATGTATGTCTTTCTGTGATTGGGTTAGCTCACTCAGGATGATATTTTCCAGTCCCAACCATTTGCCTACGAATTTCATAAAGTCGTTGTTTTTGATAGCTGAGTAATATTCCATTGTGTAGATGTACCATATTTTCTGTATCCATTCCTCTGTTGAAGGGCATCTGGGTTCTTTCCAGCTTCTGGCTATTATAAATAAGGCTGCGATGAACATAGTGGAGCACATGTCTTTTTTATATGTTGGGGCATCTTTTGGGTATATGCCCAAGAGAGGTATAGCTGGATCCTCAGGCAGTTCAATGTCCAATTTTCTGAGGAACCTCCAGACTGATTTCCAGAATGGTTGTACCAGTCTGCAATCCCACCAACAATGGAGGAGTGTTCCTCTTTCTCCGCATCCTCGCCAGCATCTGCCGTCACCTGAGTTTTTGATCTTAGCCATTCTCACTGGTGTGAGGTGAAATCTCAGGGTTGTTTTGATTTGCATTTCCCTTATGACTAAAGATGTTGAACATTTCTTTAGGTGTTTCTCAGCCATTCGGCATTCCTCAGCTGTGAATTCTTTGTTTAGCTCTGAACCCCATTTTTTAATAGGGTTATTTGTCTCCCTGCGGTCTAACTTCTTGAGTTCTTTGTATATTTTGGATATAAAGCCTCTATCTGTTGTAGGATTGGTAAAGATCTTTTCCCAATCTGTTGGTTGCCGTTTTGTCCTAACCACAGTGTCCTTTGCCTTACAGAAGCTTTGCAGTTTTATGAGATCCCATTTGTCGATTCTTGATCTTAGAGCATAAGCCATTGGTGTTTTGTTCAGGAAATTTTTTCCAGTGCCTATGTGTTCCAGATGCTTCCCTAGTTTTTCTTCTATTAGTTTGAGTGTGTCTGGTTTGATGTGGAGGTCCTTGATCCACTTGGACTTAAGCTTTGTACAGGGTGATAAGCATGGATCGATCTGCATTCTTCTACATGTTGACCTCCAGTTGAACCAGCACCATTTGCTGAAAATGCTATCTTTTTTCCATTTGATGGTTTTGGCTCCTTTGTCAAAAATCAAGTGACCATAGGTGTGTGGGTTCATTTCTGGGTCTTCAATTCTATTCCATTGGTCTATCTGTCTGTCTCTGTACCAATACCATGCAGTTTTTATCACTATTGCTCTGTAATACTGCTTGAGTTCAGGGATAGTGATTCCCCCTGAAGTCCTTTTATTGTTGAGGATAGTTTTAGCTATCCTGGGTTTTTTGTTATTTCAGATGAATTTGCAAATTGTTCTGTCTAACTCTTTGAAGAATTGGATTGGTATTTTGATGGGGATTGCATTGAATCTGTAGATTGCTTTTGGTAAAATGGCCATTTTTACTATATTAATCCTGCCAATCCATGAGCATGGGATATCTTTCCATCTTCTGAGGTCTTCTTCAATTTCTTTCTTCAGAGTCTTGAAGTTCTTATTGTACACATCTTTTACTTGCTTGGTTAAAGTCACATCGAGGTACTTTATATTATTTGGGTCTATTATGAAGGGTGTCGTTTCCCTAATTTCTTTCTCGGCTTCTTTCTCTTTTGTGTAGAGGAAGGCTACTGATTTATTTGAGTTAATTTTATACCCAGCCACTTTGCTGAAGTTGTTTATCAGCTTTAGTAGTTCTCTGGTGGAACTTTTGGGATCACTTAAATAAACTATCATATCATCTGCAAATAGTGATATTTTGACTTCTTCTTTTCCGATCTGTATCCCCTTGACCTCCTTTTGTTGTCTGATTGCTCTGGCTAGAACTTCAAGAACTATATTGAATAAGTAGGGAGAGAGTGGGCAGCCTTGTCTAGTCCCTGATTTTAGTGGGATTGCTTCAAGTTTCTCTCCATTTACTTTAATGTTAGCAACTGGTTTGCTGTATATGGCTTTTACTGTGTTTAGGTATGGGCCTTGAATTCCGATTCTTTCCAGGACTTTTATCATGAAGGGGTGTTGAATTTTGTCAAATGCTTTCTCAGCATCTAATGAAATGATCATGTGGTTTTGTTCTTTCAGTTTGTTTATATAATGGATCACGTTGATGGTTTTCCGTATATTAAACCATCCCCGCATGCCTGGGATGAAGCCTACTTGATCATGGTGGATGATTGTTTTGATATGCTCTTGGATTCGGTTTGCCAGAATTTTATTGAGTATTTTTGCATCAATATTCATAAGGGAAATTGGTCTGAAGTTCTCTTTCTTTGTTGGGTCTTTGTGTGGTTTAGGTATAAGAGTAATTGTGGCTTCATAGAAGGAATTCGGGAGTGATCCATCTGTTTCAATTTTGTGGAATAGTTTGGATAATATTGGTATGAGGTCTTCTATGAAGGTTTGATAGAATTCTGCACTAAACCGGTCTGGACCTGGACTCTTTTTGGTTGGGAGACCTTTAATGACTGCTTCTATTTCCTTAGGAGTTATGGGGTTGTTTAACTGGTCTATTTGTTCCTGATTTAACTTCAGTTCCTGGTATCTGTCAAGGAAATTGTCCATTTCCTGTAGATTTTCAAGTTTTGTTGAATATAGGCTTTTATAGTAAGATCTGATGATTTTTTGAATTTCCTCTGAATCTGTAGTTATGTCTTCCTTTTCATTTCTGATTTTGTTAATTTGGACACACTCTCTGTGTCCTCTCGTTAGTCTGGCTAAGGGTTTATCTATCTTGTTGATTTTCTCAAAGAACCAACTTTTGGTTCTGTTGATTCTTTCTATGGTCCTTTTTGTTTCTACTTGGTTGATTTCAGCTCTGAGTTTGATTATTTCCTGCCTTCTACTCCTCCTGGGTGTATTTGCTTCTTTTTGTTCTAGAGCTTTTAGGTGTGCTGTCAAGCTGCTGACATATGTTCTTTCCTGTTTCTTTCTGCAGGCACTCAGCGCTATGAGTTTTCCTCTTAGCACAGCTTTCATTGTGTCCCATAAGTTTGGGTATGTTGTACCTTCATTTTCATTAAATTCTAAAAAGTTTTTAATTTCTTTCTTTATTTCTTCCTTGACCAGGTTATCATTGAGTAGAGCATTGTTCAATTTCCACGTATATGTGGGCATTCTTCCCTTATTGTTATTGAAGACCAGTTTTAGGCCGTGGTGGTCTGATAGCACGCATGGGATTATTTCTATCTTTCTGTACCTGTTGAGGCCCATTTTTTGACCAATTATATGGTCAATTTTGGAGAAAGTACCATGAGGAGCTGAGAAGAATGTATATCCTTTTGCTTTAGGATAGAATGTTCTATAAATATGTGTTAAGTTCATTTGGCTCATGACTTCTCTTAGTCTGTCTACGTCTCTGTTTAATTTCTGTTTCCATGATCTGTCCATTGATGAGAGTGGGGTGTTGAAATCTCCCACTATTATTGTGTGAGGTGCAATGTGTGTTTTGAGCTTTAGTAAGGTTTCTTTTACGTATGTAGGTGCCCTTGTATTTGGGGCATAGATATTTAGGATTGAGAGTTCATCTTGGTGGATTTTTCCTTTGATGAATATGAAGTGTCCTTCCTTATCTTTTTTGATGACTTTTAGTTGAAAATTGATTTTATTTGATATTAGAATGGCTACTCCAGCTTGCTTCTTCCGACCATTTGCTTGGAAAATTGTTTTCTAGCCTTTCACTCTGAGGTAGTGTCTGTCTTTGTCTCTGAGGTGTGTTTCCTGTAGGCAGCAGAATGCAGGGTCCTCGTTGCGTATCCAGTTTGTTAATCTATGTCTTTTTATTGGGGAGTTGAGGCCATTGATGTTGAGAGATATTAAGGAATAGTGATTATTGCTTCCTGTTATATTTATATTTGGATGTGAGGTTGTTTGTGTGCTTTTCTTCTCTTTGTTTTGTTGCCAAGACGATTAGTTTCTTGCTTCTTCTAGGGTATAGCTTGCCTCCTTATGTTGGGCTTTACCATTTATTATCCTTTGTAGTGCTGGATTTGTAGAAAGATATTGTGTAAATTTGGTTTTGTCATGGAATATCTTGGTTTCTCCATCTATGTTAATTGAGAGTTTTGCAGGATACAGTAACCTGGGCTGGCATTTGTGTTCTCTTAGGGTCTGTATGACATCAGTCCAGGATCTTCTGGCCTTCATAGTTTCTGGCGAAAAGTCTGGTGTGATTCTGATAGGTCTGCCTTTTTATGTTACTTGACCTTTTTCCCTTACTGCTTTTAATATTCTTTCTTTATTTTGTGCGTTTGGTGTTTTGACTATTATGTGACGGGAGGTGTTTCTTTTCTGGTCCAATCTATTTGGAGTTCTGTAGGCTTCTTGTATGCCTATGGGTATCTCTTTTTTTAGGTTAGGGAAGTTTTCTTCTATGATTTTGTTGAAGATATTTACTGGTCCTTTGAGCTGGGAGTCTTCACTCTCTTCTATACCTATTATCCTTAGGTTTGATCTTCTCATTGAGTCCTGGATTTCCTGTATGTTTTGGACCAGTAGCTTTTTCTGCTTTACATTATCTTTGACAGTCAATGATTTCTATGGAGTCTTCTGCTCCTGAGATTCTCTCTTCCATCTCTTGTATTCTGTTGGTGAAGCTTGTATCTACAGCTCCTTGTCTCTTCTTTTGGTTTTCTATATCCAGGGTTGTTTCCATGTGTTCTTTCTTGATTGCTTCTATTTCCATTTTTAATTCCTTCAACTGTTTGATTGTGTTTTCCTGGAATTCTTTCAGGGATTTTTGCGATTCCTCTCTGTAGGCTTCTACTTGTTTATTAATGTTTTCCTGTGTTTCTCTAAGGGAGTTCTTCACGTCTTTCTTGAAGTCCTCCAGCATCATGATCAAATATGATTTTGAAACTAGATCTTGTTTTTCTGGTGTGTTTGGATATTCCATGTTTGTTTTGGTGGGAGAATTGAGCTCCGATGATGCCATGTAGTCTTGGTTTCTGTTGCTTGGGTTCCTGCGCTTGCCTCTCGCCATCAAATTATCTCTAGTGTTACTTTGTTCTGCTATTCCTGACAGTGGCTAGACTGTCTTATAGGCCTGTGTGTCAGGAGTGCTGTAGACCTGTTTTCCTGTTTTCTTTCAGCCAGTTATGGGGACAGAGTGTTCTGCTTTCGGGCGTGTAGTTTTTCCTCTCTATAGGTCTTCAGCTGTTCCTGTGGGCCTGTGTCTTGAGTTCACCAGGCAGGTCACTTGCAGCAGAAAAGTTGGTCTTACCTGTGGTCCCGAGGCTCAAGTTCGCTCGAGGGGTGCTGCCCAAGAGCTCTCTGCAGAGGCAGCAACCAGGAAGATCCGCGCCGCCCTTTCCTGGAGCTTCCGTGCACCAGGGTTCCAGATGTCGTTTGGTGTTTTCCTCTGGCGTCCGAGATGTGTGTGCAGAGTGCAGTCTCTTCTGGTTTCCCAGGCATGTCTGCCTCTCTGAAGGTTTAGCTCTCCCTCCCACGGGATTTGGGTGCAGAGAACTGTTTATCTGGTCTGTTTCCTTCAGGTTCCGGCGGTGTCTCCCATGATGTCTCTTATGTGCATGGAGGATGGGGATTGTGAGGGCAAATGAATGAGGTTTCCTTGTAAGGAATTAGTCCCAGACAGAACTCAGGTTGTCATGTCTGTCCAGCAAGTGCGTTTACCCACTAAGCCATCTTGCCAACCCCGCCCCCCCAGTAGTATTTGATTGACCTGCCAGTGACTGCATGTAGCAAAAGTTTACAGGTGACTAGTGGGAAACAGAGTATTATTTAACATTTTTATTTTCTAGGAATGGTATTAAAATTGGTAGGTTCAGAGGGAGCCATATTGTCAGTATCTGATAATATCACTTGTTTGTTTATTAAGTGGGAGTTTAAATGTGACCATGGTCTTTTGTAAATAGGAGGCCATTATGTTGTTGTCTGGGGTGTGGAGTGGAAATTGATGGTTGTGTCATGTGATGTAGACTCACGTGGTGTCTTGCTAAGGCAAGACCTGTGGGAAGACATGTGATATTTGGAGAGAGTATAAATAGGACTCAACAGACAGTGATGGGACCCTTGCTTGGCTAACTCTGCAACGCTTTGTTGGTCTGGAGTCTTTGCTGATCTTTGATTAGTTGAGAAAGGCATGGCAGAGAACGTCCCCTGGCATCCTGGCTGGTCCTGGTTGTTTTCGCTGACTTGGATTCCAGCGGAAGCCTGGAGGTTTCTGCTGGATTGTGCCACTGCTGCTGATTAGTGTTTGGTATCCTGACAGTAATGAACTGGACTGCTGATATCCTAACAACAGAGACTGGAGTCCACCCCACCACCACCACCACACACACCAAACTACTTCTAAACAGGTCCACATCTCCTTGTTTACTATCTTTTCTCTCCTACCTTTAAATGTTGGTCTAGAAATGGGGGGGGGGGGGGAGGATCAAAGCATTTAAAACTCTTATTAAAAATAGTTTGGTTTTTTTTTTTAAAAAACTAAGCCTCTAGGGGTGAATTTCTAATACTTATACATATAGACTCAGAAGCAAATAAATATTACTCTTCACAAAAGAACACAGGACCTTCTTACGACAGGTCTTTCTGTTGGTTGAATTAGATGCATGATGTCTATTGTTACCACATTACTTGCTATTCAATATTCCAAGTTGTCATCTCTCCATATCTTTTGGGTAAGATTCAGATTTCCTTACAGGTAGGCACAAGCTCTTGCACTTTCACTGTCACTGAAGAAACTAGGGCAGACAGCACATCATCTCCCCACCACAGGCCTTGCTTTGGCTGTTTGTCTAAGGCTGGCATCCAGATCCTAGGCCTCTGATGGCTCCGTCAGGTAATTCCACTGGCTCCTGGATGTCAGTGGCCACATCACCCTCTGCCACTTGCTCGCTCTGCAGTGGTTGAGGGACACTGGCAGTATAAAGAGAAGTCAAAGCTCAAAGGGCGCTTTTCCAAGTGAGGTTAAGGAAACACCTTGGATGTTCGGACTTAAGCGCTGTTCAGCAAAACTCTTTCCTTGGGCATGAACCTAGTCTTTACCACATGGCTCATTGTTCAAGATCAATTGCAAGGGGCTTTGTTAGTCTTATCAACTCGCCATTGACGCACAGCCCAGCTAGACGTCAGCCTGGATCCTAAGAGTCCATCTCTAATACCAGAACAATACTTCAGCCAGCATTAGTCTTTGTGGTCTGTGTCGATACAGGCATCAGGCAGAAGAGACGCTTATGTGAAGCACGAGTTCTCTGGACAACGCGTTTCTCAAAGAGCCTACGCATTCAGAAAGGCCTGGTGCTTCCTCACAAGAATGAAACTCAGATATGAACATCATGAAGTCATTAATAAAGATTCAAACAGGCAGATGACTTATCAAGGCAGGGAAGGCATGATAGGCCTTACATCAAGTCATAGGTAAAATAACATTTTTTAATGCTTCGGTTGCAAAAGACTAATCATCTAGATGTTTTAAATTTGTGGCATCCCATATGTTGACCTTTCTGGATTGCTAGTTTTATAATGCCAGTATAGTCCTGTTTGTGTCTAACACAATGCAGCTCATCATTTGAAAAATTTATTTGATATTTTTATGTGTGTGTGTGTGTGTGTGTGTGTGTGTGTGTGTGTGTGTGTGTGTGTGTGTGTAGGCAGGTACATGCCACTGACAACTTTCTGGAGCTGATTCTTGTCTTCTGCCTCACTTTTGTGACAGGGCCTCTTGTTGTTTCTCTAACTGGGCTGCATATCCAAGCCTAGCCTGCTTGAGAACATCCCGAATTCTCCTGTCTCCACCTCCTCCCATCTCACTGTAGGCACGCCAGGTTACAGACACGCGTGTCCACATCCAGTGGCTTCCAGGCTTGCACAGCAAAGGCTTTCCATGCCAACCCACTCCTTTGCCACCTTAGCATTTTGATGGCTGCAGGGAGATGAGGGAGTCTCTGATACAGCTGAGGTCTATTATGGAGTTTGCTCCAAGGCAAGAGAGAACCTATACTATTTTTCATCAGTGTTAGGGAGTTTATGAGTCCCCTGAAGACCAACTGCGGACTCTGAATACCGGCGATCTAACCATCCTGTAACATTAACACATCCCTCCAACCCCTCTCCCTGACCCCTACCCCCTTACAGAGCAGTTGTAACTTCCCCCTAAACTCTGGATTTGCTTTTACATCGTAACTTCTAAAAAAGCAGCAGATGCGAAATTCCAGAGCTTAGGCTCCAGAACACTTAGCACTGGATACAAATCTCGCTTCTGTCACTTAAAGGCTCAGACATCTTAGTCACATGTTTGGCTTCCTGAGTCTTGTTTGCATCTGTAACACGGAGATAACAGATGCTGGGGAGGAAGCTCAGTGGGCACCAGTGCTTGCTGTACAGACTGGCAGACCTGGGCTTGGCTGCCTGCATCCCAAGAGCTAGATGCTGTAATGCCAGAACTCCTACAGGAAGATGGGGCACAGAGACAGGAATTGCCTGGAAGCTTGAGGGCCACCTAGTCTGGAGTCTGCATCAGAGTGAAAAAGAAAAAAAAAAAAAAAGAGAGACCTGCTTTCAATCAAAGGGGAAGGTAAGAGCTGGCTCCCAAGACTTCTGCTGACCTCCCCATCCATGTCTGAGGACACATACCATTGAGAAGGGAAACAGGGGAGGGAGAGATAGCTTTAAAATGAGAAGTTAATAGTATACTGACTTCTCAAGGTTACTCTAAAGATTAAATAAAATATGTGAAGTGTACGCCTAGCA
Source organism: Rattus norvegicus (assembly GCF_021556685.1). Taxonomy (NCBI): domain Eukaryota; kingdom Metazoa; phylum Chordata; class Mammalia; order Rodentia; family Muridae; genus Rattus; species Rattus norvegicus. The sequence goes on from NC_141543.1 coordinate 87,726,801, forward strand.
TAATGTTTAGCCTACGTTAAGTACTGAGTCTGTACGCTATTTTATTATAATTAGAAAATGGAGTTATTTTTCCTTCTGAGGTAGTTTCAACAATATTAGGGCACTTAGAGTTGTTTGTCTCCCTCTTGCAACAGGATCTGGCTAATTACCCGGTCACGTTTATTGCTTGGCTGTGTGGTCAAGAATCTGACCGCTTCTCCTCGACCCAAACTAATGGTTCTGAGTCAATTGCTTCATTTTCAGCAGAGATCGAGTAATGTATCCTGTGAATTAAGGTGGCAATTTAGAAGGACGTATTTACAGTTTCTTATTAAAATGTTTGTTTAGAAGCGAATTGCCTTGCTGGGTACACACCTGTAATCCCACACAGGCAAGAGGATTCCATAGGTTCAAGATTAGCCAAGCCTGAGGAATATAGTGAATTGTAGGTCAGCCTGGGCTGTACACACACACACACACACACACACACACACACACACACACACACACAGAGAGAGAGAGAGAGAGAGAGAGAGAGAGAGACAGAGAGAGACAGAGAGAGAGAGACAGAGAGAGACAGAGAGAGACAGACAGACGCACAGATACACAGACACACACATACACACAGAGGCGGGTGAGGGGGAAAGGAAGAAGAAGTCTGGGTCTTTGCACCATTTGCATATCTGATACCAGCAGTGGCCAAAGGAGGGTGTTGGCTCCCTGGGACTGGAGTTACAGATGGTTGTGAGTCACCATGTGGATGCTGGGAATTGAACCTGGGTCTTTTGGAAGAGCAACCTACTCTCTTCACTGTCGAGCCATCTCTCCGGCCCCAAACCATGCATGTAATTCAATTTTTTTGCATGCAAAATGAAAAGACTATTCTGCAGGCCAGCCGAATGTGAAGACGGGTTTGCTCGTCCTGAATGTGAAAATGATCACCATCAGTGTGGGACAGCGTTGTCTTTCCGCTCACGCTGTTTGCGCCCTTTTTTTTTTTCTCCTCCAGTTCCAAATTCCATTTGCATGGACCTGGTGAGGCTGAGTGTGGATATTGCGGAAGAGTGATGGCTTCCCTTTCCTATAGAAGCTGAAGGTTCAGAGAGAAGATTAAAGAAGTGTTTGTTATCTCTCTGCACAGGCCTGATAGGAAATTCTCAGAGGGTTTTGGGCTAGACATAAACTCCATGTGCGCGTGCATTTATGTGCTGTTCCTCCTGTCCCCTCCTTTATATCTTGGTTTAAAACATTTAGCTCCAGATTGGCTGTACTCTCCGGCTTAAAGGGAATTGTTTCCAGAGCAGAGTTTAAGAATTGGAAGGTGATGTCAGCTGGGTTTAACTAAATGCTTCCCGGAGTGCGCAGAACTCTCCAGACTGCAATGCAGACCAACCACAGGATATGTGTAACAAGACAAGATGAAGACCTTAAACGTGTCCCGCAGATGATAGGCTGGGGCCCTTTCTTGAGGGTTGACAGTGCTGGTATTTTATAGTTTCCTTTTAGAAGTGCTCCCTGGGCCTGGGGTACAGTTCAGCTGGTAGAGTGTCTGCCGAGCATGAACGAAGGCCCTAGGTTTGCGCAGCATAGGACTTGGTAAGGTAGTACACACCAGCAATCCTATCACCCTGGAAACAGAGGCAGGGGGATAGATCAGTAGTTCAAGGTCATCGTCAGCTACCTAGGGAGTTTGAGGCTACCCTGGGCCAGACTCAAAAGCAAAACAAAATAAAAAAACAAAATGTCCTCTGTGGGAAGTACATGTGTTTTTGCTGGGTTTGCTCCTGTTTTTTAAAGCAAAACTCTCTTACTGTATGAATAATATTTGGAGAAGGAAGAGAGGAAGAAAAGACAGGCCAGCAAAGAAAAGAAGCAATGTTTGCTCCCACTAAGTTCAACACATGTGTTTCACTAAATGTTTTTTAAAGTAATAATACTGCATACATCTAAAGTATACAGGCTGATGGTTTGATACGAACATATGGTTGGTGACATCAGTTAGCACACCCCCCGCCTCCCACCCACGGGTTCTTTTTTTCTATCATGAGACGGCGTCAGACCTATGTTCTTGGCAACTTACAGTTCTATAATAGAGTTTTGTTAAGCTGAGTCCCCACTGCACGTTAATTAGACCCTTGTAACCTATGCGCCTTTTTTTGTGGGGGGGGTTGGTTTTGTAGTTACTCTTGTTTAAGATTTTAAATCATTGTTTTATTAATGTATGGACATGAGTATCTTGTTGCCTCATGGGCAGGTCTAATGGCTGTGAGGTCAGAAGAGGGCATTGGATTCCCTGGGATGGAAATTACAGACAGTCGTGAGCTGCCACGTGGGTGCTGGGAATTGAACTAGAGTCCTCTGGAAGAGCAGCCAGAGCTCTTACCTGCTGAGACATCTCAAGCCCTTCTTGTTGTTGTTGTTGTTGCTGTTGTTGTTGTTAAGACAGGGTCTTGCTATGTAGCTGAACTGACCTCAAACTTAGGATCCTTCTTCTTGGTCCCCTGGAATTGGTGTCTATGTAAATATATGTAACAATACCTTGCCAAACTCACACATTTTTAATCACTGGAAGTTTGACAAAGATGTTTAATTACAGTATTGTCAAAGATAAAGTTGCTATTTAATGTCACCTATGTAAGGCGGCTTCCTCATTAGTTCCTGCTAAGTGGGCTGTTTCTCAGCAAAGGACTTTCTTATAGTAATTACCATGGGAGACACAGATTCCCAAGTCTCTGTCTTCTTGACTAACAGGAGAAACCAGGAAACCTGGACATGTGAGAGGAGGGAACTGAAAACAGTGGAGTGGGGATAATGGGAGGAGGAGGCACCAAAAAAGGCTGAGCTCGCTAATAACATGTTGTAATTATTTAACAATTTACTGGGAGTCAACCTTTTAAACAAAACACTGTTGCTTTGTTTCCCCTAACCTCTCTGATTCATAAGAGTAATATTTATTAGCAAAGGCCCTGCTATTGTTGTCAGTAACATTTTGGAAAGAGAGGTGTGTGTGTGTGTGTGTGTGTGTGTGTGTGTGTGTGTGTGTGTAAGTGTATGAGTAGGTGTGTGTAGGTATATAAGAGTGTGTGAGAATGTGTATGTGTGTGTGTGTGTGTAAGTGTATGAGTAGGTGTGTGTAGGTATATAAGAGTATGTGAGAGTGTGTGTGTGTGTGTGTGTGTGTGTGTGTTTACACCATTCTTTTTAATTTTATTTTATGTGGGTGGCTGTTTTGCCTGCACATTTGTCTGTGTGTGTTTAACAACATGTTTCGTTGTTATTGTTTTGTTTTGTTTTTTATGTGTATGGGTGTTTTGTCTGCGTGTCTGTCTGTCTGTCTGTGTGTGTTTGAAGAGCGTGCCTGATCCTGACAGAGGTCAGAATGAGACCTATTTCAACTTAGAGTTGAAGCTTATAGATGCTTTCGAGCCACCATGTGGGTGCTGTAAATCAACCTGGGGTCCTCTGAAAGATCGGTCAGTGCTGTTAACTGTGCAGCCATCACCGGCCCCCTCATTTCTTTTAGTGCTTTGTTAGGTGAGCAGTGGGAAGAACCAGGCACTAGAGCAATGCTTCCCAAGAGCAGCCGAAGTTGGTCAGGTGCTCGCCTGCCTGACGGTTTGCTCGGTTGGTTGTGGCTCTGATGTGTGTCTAGAATGTCCCCCACAGGCTCACGTGTCCTAGCACTGGGGAGGTCACAGACCTTTTCAGAGGTCTGCTGGTAGAAGTAGGGTGCTGGGGGCCAATCTTTGGATGATGGCAGCCCTGGCCATTTATGCTGAGCCCTCCTTTGTGCTCCCGCGTGCTGCTTGGTTCAGTCGTCCTTCACCAAGATGGTCTGTATTCCCTCACATTGTAAGCCAAAAGCAACGTTTCCTTCCTTTAATGGCTTCTTGTTATATTTCGGTCACGGCGCTGAGAAAAGTACATAAGCCAACTGCTTCACAGGAAGGCCAGACATTTGTGCAGTTGTCAGCTGCACTGTGCTAGGCAGAGACTCACCCACCTTACAGTTACACCCAGCTGAACTAAATATCTGCCAGTCCTAGTGTGAGTGTGCCTTACACTAGAGGACATCCTTTCTTCACAGATGCCGAGGCCTCCTGCCCCCCACCTCTGCCCTCCCATACCCCCACCCCCACCTTCTACCACCCCACCTTCCTTCCTCCTCTCTCTAACCCGTCATTCCATTTTCCCTTTCACCTGATGATCAGATCAGACTGGGTCCGGGAAAAGCAAACACGAGCTTTCTGCTTGGCGTTGCCCTCTCTAATAAAGGCAGCCCACCCCTCAAAGCAGCCTCCTCCCCGCTGATCTCTCACTGCTTCCGTTTTCGGGAGTGGTGGAGAAGTTGTCTAGCTCTGAGGCTGATCTTCCTAATGTAGCCAAACCTAACTTTAGTCGTGCTGATGCTGGAAGACATCATTGCCACCCAAGTATGGCCTTTCCCTGAACCTTCTGTGGTTACGGATGCTGTCGATTTGATTAAGAATTCGATTAAAAACGTTCCCTTTTCCTCCTAGAAAGGCTCAGATGCAGATTCCCAAGAGGCTGAGATGAGAGTAGAAAAATACCCATCCTACTTTGTGGCGTGGAAGTCTCTATGTCTGTTCTAAGAGTTAAGGCATAGTTACTATGAGCTGATGGAGTAGGCCGGGAAAGGGGAAGACGGGAGAGGAGCAAGCGTTTGAACGCTGCACTCTAACATGGAGAAACGGGACAGGAGATGGAGAGGTTGAAGGGTTGAGGGGAGGGTGTGCTTCACTTCACAGACTGATGGGAAGGGCCAAGCTGAGAGGAAGGGCGGCCATCCCCTAGAGGAAAATCAATACGGAATAAGCTTCCTGTGAAGGCAGTAAATACGCTTTTGTGGGCAACCATCATAAGTGACACTGTTTCTGTTGGAGGAAAAATGTCCGTCAGGTGCCACAGAAGTGATTTACAAGTGTTCCTTTCCATCATGGCTGTTCACTACTTAAGACCTCAAGGGTTATCGGTTTGGCCAACCATTTCACATGAGAGGGTAGCAGAAAGTACTGTGGATTGCATGGGCCTGTTCCATTTCTTGGCTCCTGGGTTACCAATGTGAGACGACTTTGATTTTACCTTCCAGGCCTCACCCGTATGCTCTAGGAATGAATGCAGTTGAGGATGTGTTCTTGGTCCTGGGGTTTGGGTGGTTGTAACTATAGGGGTACTGCTGGGGTTTGCTGCCTACACCGGTGGTGTTCATGGTGCTGTGAGCCACAGGACAGGGGTCTCAGTAAAAAAAGCCATCTTGCTCAAACTGTGAGCTACCATGAGCCTCCCTCCCTAGGTCATCCCCAGTTTTTGTTTTGTTTTCATTTATTTATTTATTTATTTTTTTTTTTTCGGAGCTGGGGACCGAACCCAGGGCCTTGCGCTTCCTAGGCAAGCGCTCTACCACTGAGCTAAATCCCCAGCCCCTGTTTTCATTTATTTTTAATGTTTACTGGCGTTTTGCCTGCATCTATAGCTACATGAAGGTGTCAGAAGCCCTGAAACTGGAGTTACGGACATGTGTGAGCTGGGAATTGAACCCTGGTCCTCTGGAAGAGCAGCCCGCGCTTTTAACCACTGAGCCATCCCTCCAGCCCCCATCCTCAATTTTGAAAAGACCCTTTGCTTGGTTGTTGCAGTACACTGATGTGGCTTTTAAGCCCTTAAGAATCTTGGAAACATCAAGGGCAACTTGCTTCCCTTAAAACAAAGGCGAGCCGGGGTTGCTGACAGACGGTTTAGCAAGCTTTTTTTGGATTCGTTCTATAGACCTGGTATATTAAGCAGATTTAAGATGTTCCCATTTGACTGATCTCTGCTCTTCCCCTCTTGTATTTTAGGTACTGTTGGGATTTTCAGCCCCAAGGTGAGTACTCCTTCGCCATAAGTCGTTTTATATTAGGGATGTGTCCACGGTTTATTTCACTGTGTCTTGTAAGTCTCTCCACAGAGCATGACTAGCCTTTTCTGAGCAGAGTCAGTGGAGTGTTTAATTAACCTTCACCCCACTGGGCCCCCCTGCCCTGCTCTTTCAGCAACAAGAGGCGCCTTGCCTGGCTGCTGGATTATTTTACAGGAGCAGAGCGATAATATGCCTTTATTCCTTGAGTTGTGCTAGATACCAACAGGATCCTGCAACATTCAAATAGAGCAGTGGCCAAGTTCATAATAAAACCCTTGGGTGGGTTCCAACTCGGCTAATCCTTCATTTGCCCCAGAAATAAATTCTAGGGCGTTCTATCCTCCGTCACCGTGCCCTTCCACACAGGCTGCCTGGCAGCAGAGAAATGTCAGAACTGGAGCCGTGTTGGAATTCCCACTAGAACAGTGCTATCACATTTTAATACGAGGCTCGCAGCCGCCTCACAGCTTCTAATTGCTTCCCGACCATTGTTTTCCCTGCCTTTTTGTGATGAACCCAGCATCTGGCGCAATTCTAAGAAGCACGCCAGACAGCTGTGTGTGAAATTAAAAATAAAGGATGAGATTAGGACACATTTGTAAAAGGTTCAAAGTTGGGATGTTTTTGAAACTTTGAATACTCGGAGCGGGTGAGCGCAGCTCTGTTCGCTGTCCTCCTAGCTGTGATGGTTCAGGATGGCAGCTGTGGCAGCCAGCGTCCTGAGGCTTCCTTCTCTCAGGTTAGGAGACACAGAGATTTTCACATCCTCAGAGAGTGGCAGAGTTTCTCATCACACTTACGGAACGAACGCATTATGAATTGTTTGACTCCACAACCTTTAAACCCCAGAACATTTCCAGGACCACTTACTGTCTTACCAGCTCCGTGTGCCCCATCAAACTGAGTCTTAATGCTTCTGGGAACTTAGTGCTCAGTGATGGTACTTGGTTTGTAAACTAGCACTCTCTCTCTCTCTCTGTCTCTCTGTCTCTCTGTCTCTGTCTCTGTCTCTCTCTCTCTCTCTCTCTCTCTCTCTCTCTCTCTCTCTCTGTGTGTGTGTGTGTGTGCAAGCTTTGGGCGTCTTCCTTAACTGGTCTCTGTTTTTTTTAACCGAGACAGGGTCTCCATAGGCCAGGTTGGCCTCAAAACTTACAGAACTTTCTCTGCCTCCCAAGTTCTGGGACTAAAGATGTGTGCCACCATACCCAACAAAAGCCAGATTTAATAAATATAAGAATCATGTTTTAATATAAAGATCATGTTTTAAAAGTTTTTTAAAAGATTTATTTTATATATCTGAGTAGACTGTAGCTGTCTTCATGCACACCAGAAGGGAGGCATCAGATCCCATTACAGATGGTTGTGAGCCACCATGTGGTTGCTGGGATTTGAACTCAGGACCTCTGGAAGAGCAGTCAGTGCTCTTAACCGCTGAGCCATCTCTCCAGTCCAGGTTTTGTTTTGTTTTGTTTTTTGTTTTTGTTTTTTTAAATTCGTGTTAGTTAAAGGCAGTCTCCCGTGTAATCAGACTGCACTGAGACCCTAGATGGAGCTACCGTAGGGAGTGATGTGTCCTTGTAGTGCATCAGTCAGTTTGGTAGAATGTGAAACACATTCAGAGACTCTCCCCCTACTTCAGGGTTTAACAAGTGTTCGTCAAAACCCACAGTGGTCAGGGCATGGTGGCAAAGTGTCGGAAATGGACAGAACGGTGAGGGCAGAAGTAATTTCCTAAGGAGAAGAAAGGAATTAGTGTCAGAAGCATGGTATAGAAATGTGTTGAGAGGAGAAAACAATTTTGGAGCTCGGCATTAGGAGAGAGGCTCAGGGGCTGAACACAAGGCACATCTCCCCCGAGTCTTAGGATAGGGCTACTTCAGTCACATCTGACGCACAAGGACAATGGCGGGGATGCTGTTTGATTAGTTCTTAACTGGTGTGATGGGTGGGAATAATAACCGGTCTATTCACAGTACTACCTGGGCAGGATGAAAAGAACAGGTGTGCAAAGGCCAGCAGACGTCTGGTTTGTTTGTCTTTGAGCCTGGGTCTCACTGTGTAGACCAGGCTAGCCTCAGACTCAGAGGTCTGCCTGTTTCCGCCTCCCAAGTACTAAGGTCAAAGGCGTGTGTATGACCATGCCCAGCACGAAGAAGAATTTAGAAATCCCTAGAAGACTGGGTAATATTGGGATGATTCCAGTGTGAAAAAAACAGATGTGATGATCTCAGACATAACATTGTCTAAAAGAATTGTCAGTAAAACTTCTTAAGAAATCACTTCTTAAGAAAGACTTTTATCCTTGAATAAAAGTCTTACTGTGTAGTCAGGCTGGATCTGAAGTAAATGCATAGCCCAGGGTGGCCTGAGACTTGCCATTTTTCTGCCTCAGCATCCTCAGGGCTGAGATTACGGGTGTGCACTGCTATGGTCAGCCTTTCTTAGCAGTGTGTTTATAATAATGACACTAAAATGTCCCATACATTTTTACCCTCCCCTTGTTGGCCCACTGTCATCTTCCTCAGGGACTAATCTATGGGTGACAAACCCCTCAGGAGCCACTGCACACATGTCTTCTCACCCCGGATAGGGAGACCATGACAGACGAAAGTACCAGTACCATCAAAGTCTCACTTGGTGACCGATGGTTTTTATTGGGGTCACTTATAGGAATGTGGGTATGGAGCAGAAATGACTCATAGCTGCTTCACCAAAACCCACCCCAGCGGGGGGCAGGGGGCAGCTCACAAAGCTAGGAGCCTGGAGCACACTGCACAGCCTGCAGGCAGCTCAGCAGGTGGGAGAGTGTCCTTTCCAGGTGTTTCAGTTGGTCTAAACCACTTCCGGGCAGCATGACTGGGATGAATCATCTTTGCACCCTGGTTTGTCTGAGAGTCTTGTTTGTAAGCTTGGCTTGTTTCCTCTGGGAGGGAGAGGCCTAGTGAATTTGATCGGTTTCAGGGAGTTCCTGAAACTATTCTGAGTTACTTTATGGAGCTTCCCTGAAGGTAGCATGTTTCGGTCTCAGAGGAAGTTGGTTTTTTGCATCTAATAAGAAAATAGAATCCTAAGAATTTAACGTAGAGGAAACATAAATGGAACAGTTCCTTTTTTATACTTTAAAAAATATCTATTCATTTAATCTATTCATTCTTCTATCTAATCCATCTATCTATCTCCCACACATGTGCACATACAAGCGCGCGCGCGCGCGCGCGCACACACACACACACAAACACACACCATGGTGGAGGTCAACTTGTAGAAATTGGTTCTCTCCTTCCACCATGTGGGTTTGGTGGTTTGAACTCAGGTCATCAGGCTTGGCAGCGAGTTTCTTACCTGCTGAGGCATCTCAACGACCTAGAAAACTTCTCTTGATGAGGTTAAATGTAACTCAGGGACATGAAACGTTTTCGTACTTCAGATAATCGCAATATGAGTCTAGCTTACTTTGAACACTACTCTTGTCTTCCTGCTGTCACTCTGTGTCTCCCTCCTCTTCCTCTCCCTCTTCTTTTCCCTCCTCCTCTTCTTCTTCTAACTGCCCCTCCTCCTGTCTCTGTTCTCCTTCCTCCTGTCCCTCCTCTTGTCCTTCCCCCCTCTCTCCTCCTCCTCTCCCTTCTTGTTCTTCCTTTCGCCATCTTTGTTACTGTTGTATGTATGATGCTGCAGATTGAGTCCAGAGCCTTGCCCATGTCACAGAGAACTACACACCCAGCCAAAACAAACAAATAAAAAAAAATCAGCAGCAACAACAAAAAGCATTTTATAAATTTCCTCTAGTTACAAAGTAGAGCCGTGAGGAGTTTACCCGGGAACTGTTCACATTGTAGCCGTCTGAATCTAAAAGATGACATTGACTGGCTGTCTTAAGTAACAATCTGCTTTGACCTTCAAACTTGATGACACGGTCATCTTCAGTCGTGGCGCAACCCAATTTCCTTCATTTTGTTTTGCTCCCTCTTTTTATAAGATGAGTTCATTATTGACAGTTTTAATGCAATAAATCAAAATTTCATGTAGAAGGTATACTGTATATAATTCAAAATTTATTGTCACAAAAATATTTTTCAAACATTAGCCGAATTTTCCTATCAGGAACCTAGAGTCTAGAACAAATGTCACAATACTTAAATAAAAAATTTGGGCAAGGGGTTGGGGATTCCCCAGCTCTGGAAAAAAAAAAAAGGAAAAAAAATTTGGGCAAATTTGTGACTGTTTATTATAGTCACATTTAATGTATTTGCTATTTATTTGTTTTCTTTGTTTCTTTTTCTGTTCAAAGTCTAGGGTGGCCTTGAACCTACTATGTAATGGAATATAACCTTGAGTTCATGATCCTCCTGCCTCCACCTCCCAAATACTGGGATTATAGGCATTGCCTGGCTCCAAAACTTATAATTTCATACCACCATCACTCATGGCTATTTTGGCCGTTTGTAGAAATGGGCTGCGAAGTCTCTTCCCGGCTTGACCATTCATTGGTGCATCATAGCAGTGCTGAGATCCCCGAGAAAATTATCTAGTTATTTTGTATTTAAAGATTCATTTTACTTTTTGACTTACACGTGCATGTATGCATGCACACTACGTGTGAGCGCCGGTGGAGGCCAGAGAGCATGTCAGACATCCTGAAGCTGGAATCATAGGCAGCTATGAGTCGTCCAACTTGGTTGCTGGAATTGAACTCAGGTCCTCGGAAAGAAGCAGCAAGGGCCCTTTATCCCTGGGCATCCATCTCTCCTGCCCCCTCTAGGACATTTTTACACCAACCTAAGTCTACGTAGTAAAACTTTTTTTAAAAAAATGGCATGTTGAAATGCCAAGTCCCTATGTCGAAGTCATTGATTCCTAAGAATATCGTTGACAAAACAAATAAATCGAAGTGAAAAAAGAAAATACTATCATAAAGCCACATGGAAAAGACACACCAAAGCAACACTAACAAGACTGAAGCCACACCGACTGTAGAAGAAGAAGGTTTTAGTGGCTTGTCCATCAGTGTGTTGAGTTTTACCTTCATCCAGGCAGACAAACTGAAAATAAGAGTGATATCTGTGAGAGAATAGGGGATTTGAACACGAATTTTTTTTTCTTCTTTTTTCTTTTTTTTTCGGGGCTGGGGATCGAACCCAGGACCTTGCGCTTCCTAGGCAAGCGCTCTACCACTGAGCCAAATCCTCAACCCCATGAATTATTTTAATATTATTTTGAAACTGCTTTTACGGGCTTAGGGGTTAAGAGCACCAGCTTCTCTTATCCCAAAGGTTTGAGATTTGATTCTGAGAACCCAAATAACAGCTCAAAACTACAACTCCAGTCCAGGGGAAACTACACCCTCTCCTGGCCTCCACTTGCACTGGGCCATACACAAATGCACATGGTACACGGGCACACATGCAGGCAAAAATACCCATACATAACCAATAAAATAAAGTAGCATTTTCAAACTAATCTAATTTTTAAAAAAAATTTATTTATTCATTATTGTGTGTGTGAATGGGGGCATGTGTGTACCAAAGCACATGTGGAGGTCAGAGAACAACTCTCTCTCAATAGGTCTACTTTTATATAGGTCCGTGTGTGTGTGTGTGTGTGTGTGTGTGTTTTCACACGTCAAACTCAAATCACCAGATTCGCCCAGCAAGCACCTTTACCCACTGAGCTGTCTTGCCAGCCCCTTGTCTGTGTCTGCACAAATTTATAATCCTTAGGCTGAGGATGTACAGTGCTTGCCTAGTGTGGCTCAGGCTCTGGGTTTGGTCCCCAGAACTGCCAACAGGAATCGTGTTGAGGTTTATTAAAAAGTAAAGCTTATTTTATTTCTACCAGGAGGCCCAGTAGATTATGGCATACGCCCATGCAGAAACACACAAGCAACGAGCTGTCCTCTATATTTTATTTCAAGTTCAGGCTTTAAGTGGGAAGAACATGGGTTCGAAGCAGATTTGAATTGGAATCGCAGGTCTTCAGAAAAGCTCTGTGAGACTTGGCAAGGCCCTTTAACCTCGAGAAGCATCTGACTGGTCTTCCAGTCTCACCATTATGGGCTTCACTGTCATTATGAGTTCTAATAACACGATAACCCGAGAGCAGTGCCTGCCATGAGGTAGCGAGCAGGGCTTTAAAGAGACAACAAGGATTATTATATATATATAGAAATAGGGGTTGGGGATTTAGCTCAGCGGTAGAGCACTTGCCTAGCAAGCTCAAGGCCCTGGGTTCGGTCCCCAGCTCCGAAAAAAAGAAAAAAAAAAGAAAAAAGAAAAAAAAAGAAATAAAGCCGGGCATGAAGATTAATAATAAAGATTAATAATAAATGCTTCTTCTCTTTCCATAAAACTCACCCACCCCAGCTGAGCCCTACCCTGGGACCCTGTAAGCACACGGTTGCCTCTGTGAGGTTTACAGTCACAGGGCGAGAGAACACAGTTCTTGCCGCTAAGCCTAGCGTGTTCAGCTGACGGGCTTATTGCTCATACGACGTCTGAAAGCATGTCGAATGAGACCACGCATGTAGCTTCACTTCTTACCCCCGACGGCCACGTACTCGAAACGTGTAGTTCTGACAACTACAAGAAGCAGAGCCGGAAAACATCGAGGAAACGCCATCTTTACACGGAGGGGTTGGGGGGTAGGATTACCTTTGAAGTCTTAGAGAAGTGTTGTTGAATTAATGGAGTGCACAGTGACTCTTCTAAGTTCTATTTATGAAAATGCTCTTTGCCTTCATGCCAAGGGGCTTTAAGCACGGTCTTAAGGAGGATTTACACAAAGAAACGCAGTCCAAATTTATGATGTGTTTGCAAATGTAAGAAAAAGTCCGCATTTACAGTATTTGTAATTTATTGGCGAGTGTCTTTCTACCGCTCTCCCCGGAATGCTGGCGTTCTGTAAACATGGGCACTAGGTCCAGACGTGGACTGTCCTAACCCAGGCTCCTTTTTTTTAAAGGGGACTCCTCTAGAATGTTTTCTGTGTCTCTCGGGGGATTAATGAGGGAATACGCTCAGGACTAATGCCCCTGCCTTTGGCTTTGACCCAACCTTTTAGCATCAACAGGCTTGACAGGAGACTTTATGCCTTGACTTCTTTCGGGCACTCCCCCGCCTTTCCTTATTAGCTGCATTTTTAACACATTAATCTGTAGGGAGCGGATACACACACAAGCTGGCTTTGAAGTTAGGACCTGACTTTGATACCTTTTCAAATATTTTCCTTTCTTTGGCCTCTACTGTTCAGGTTTCCGAGTGGAATCATTCCCTTTGAAATTAGTAGACTAATTGTTTGGTGATTGACTCACTATCCAAGAGAACCAGATTTTTCTAAAACAGTGAAGATATTTGTCTGTTCATGGACAGAGAAACCAAGTGTGTGCCTGGTGCCCAGAGAGGACAGAAGAGGATATTAGATCCCCTTATGTAACTAAGTCACAGACTGTAATGAGCCACCATGTGGGTGCTGAGAATTGAACCTGCGTCCTCTGGGAGAGCATCATGTGCTCATAACTGCTGAGCCATCGCTCCAGTCCCCCCTTTTTTTTTCCTTTTTGAGGTCGATACTTTCCAAGATTTTTATGTTCCTTCTAAATGTGGATTGTGGGGTATAAAATATTGAGACAAAAAAAATCCCCCCAAAACAACCAAACAAAAACGTAGCTTGACACTGGAAAGATGGCTCGGCTGTTAAGAGCACTTTCTGCCCTTGCAGAGGACCCAGGTTTGGTTTCCAATAAGCCCATCAGGAGGCTCACAACTAGGGTGGCTGAAGTGTCACTAACAGAGGAAAAGGACATTTATGTTATGGGCAAGGAGATTTATATGATGCATAAAATCAAACTTCCAGTTACTGCTGACTCTACTGAGGTCAAGAGGGGAAAAACCAATCTTGTGAACCCTCTTTGCCTTTGTCAGCTGATCTGAATGTAATACACACTTGCCAGCCTGGAAAGGTTACTGATCGTAATTCATCTCTAAAAAGATGTTTTCTGGCGAGATGTAGTGTTACACACCTGCAGTCCCGATGCTTGGGAGGCTGAGGCAGGAGATCAAATGTTCTAAGCCAGATGGGGCTATATGATGGGATTGTGTCTCTGTCCGTCCATCCATCTATCTATCCATCTATCCATCCATCTGTTCATCCACCCATCGTCTGTCTGTCCATCAATCCATTTATCCACCCACCCATCCATCTGTTCATCCATCCATCCATCCACCCATCCGTCCGTCCAAAAATACCTTCCTATACTTAGAAGTTTTAAATTCCATAGCTGTCTATCTGTCTGTCTGTCTGTCTGTCTATCTATCTATCTATCTATCTATCTATCTATCTATCTATCGTGTGTGTGTGTGTGTGTGTGTGTGTGTGTGTGTGTGTGTGTGTGTATTCATGGAGAGGTTAAAGGATAACTTGTGGGAATCTGTTCTTTCCTTCCTTGTGGATCCCCAAGAAATCAAATTCAAACTATCAGGCTTGGTGGCAAATGTCTTTGCCTGGTCTATTAAAATATATTTAATTTTTTTTTAGTATAGAAGATATGTGGAGTTTACAAGATAAAATGGTATACAGTCATGGAGTAAGAATGGGCAACAGTCAGAGAGAGACAATTGTTCAACCCAACCCTTTTAGTTAAGCTTTACATTATTATTAATATATTTTTCCACATCAGGCCTCCCTTTCCTTCCCTGTCTCCAAGCCAGCAGTTTTCAATCTGTGGATCGTGACCCCCTTCTGAATGAACAACCCTTTCACAAGGGTCACCTAAGACCATTGGAAACACAGATATTTCCATTCCTAAGAGTAGCAATATTACAGTTACAAAGTAGCAATGAAATCAGTTTATGGTTGGCGTCACCACAACACGAGGAACTGTATTAAAGGGTCACAGCATTAGGAAAGTTGAGAGTAGGTGCTCCAAGCCCTCCCATATACCCTCCCCCCTTGCTCTTTTTCAAGCTCACGGTGTCCTTTTTCATCAGTTGTTACATGCATACATGTATATCCATATGTATCCCTGAACATAACCATCTCAGTCTGTACAATGTTACTCATGTGTATGTTTCAGGGCTGACCATTTGGTGCTGATAACCAACTGGTGTACTCCTCCCTGGAGAGGACCATTTCTCCTGGTCTCAGCATTCCTTAGTCCCCTGCAGTTCTTCATGTAGGGTTGAGGCCTTATATTATTTTTTAAAGTCTCTCGAGTAGATGGGCTCCTGTGGGGTACTTTCCTGGCTAGGTGATTGACACCTCATTTGGATTAACTCTTAAGGGATCCGAGCATGGGATATCTTTTCCTTTACCATAAAGCCTCTGGCTCTGGGATAACCTCTGACCCTTAAAATTTACATAGCTATGCTAATGGTGCTACAGTAAAAAGGATAAGGGGACGTTCCCTATGGAACTTCTGGTTCTGGGGACTTAACACTGAGGTGACAATGCTGTCTGTGAGAGGACTGGCTTGTTAAGGACTGACTGCACATGTATGCTGTTGTACACATGAGCAGGAATCTCTGATCTAGGCGGTGGCATGGGAGGTGGGATCAGGTCGGTTTTCCCTTACAGCCTTGGTGGTAACCGGAGGTCTGCGTTAGTCACACAGGTAACTCACCTCTCTATGGTGTGCCAAAAGCTGCTTCTCATTTCCAGGCTCCTGACTCTTACCCCACACTCCAGCCCTCACTGTACAGCATTTCATCTTTATCGCTTGGGCTTAGATCCAGCAGTAGCTTAAGGAAAATAGTATCTCATTTTTTAAAAAAAGTGATTAATTTATTATTTATGTACATGTATATGAGCCCGTATCAATTTATACACCTATGCAGGAGCCCGAGGGAGCCAGAAGGGGATGTATGACTGGAGTTACGGGAAGTTGTAAGCCACCATGTGGGTGCTGGGAACTAACACAGGAACAAGTGCCATCTCTCTAACCCATCTCAGTCTTCTCAAGCAAAAGACACTGGAATCGAACTAGCCTGATAGTTCCAAGAAATGTCTTAAGCTTTGGAGCCAGGATTACAAAAAACATCGCTAACAAAATGTGGGCTGCTATGTTTTTAACGAGTTTCCCACAAGGATGTTTAAAGCATTCCAGGAAGAAAAACGCCAGATTCCAAGCTCCTCTTAGGTATGGGCCATCTGAGCTTGTCTTCTGTGTTGCAGGGTCAAAACGCCCACAATTCAACATAATGTACGGAAAAATGCTTCAAAAATTCAGCATAGTGACCGGGCTAAGCCTGAACTAGTCATATTACAGTTTGTGAGCGTGAAATCCTGGCACAAAATGATATTTTAAAAGCCATCCCAACAATGAAGAACAATGCATTTGAGTTGTGAGTGAGGCTACTTCCTTCCTGACCACACGTGGCTTTGCCAGTTCCTGTCTCCGTGTGGAGAGGAACTGCTTCTGTCACCACGAGTAACAATGATTTTTATTTCAATTGCCATCATGAACTCGAGTTGTTGGCTGTCATTCAGTATCCTTCGCCTTTGATCGATGACCATGACTTATAAAGCACGGAGCCTGGAGCCGGTGGGTTAGGGTGGGAGCTTTAGAATCAGATAGGGTGGGGTCACTTCCGGTCACTGCTGAACTTGGGAGGTTTGTCAAGTTGATCTTTGGGATAATGACACGTCCCAAGGTTCTACATGAAGAGCCTAGACCAGAGCCTGTATAAAGTTCAGAACGCAGCAAATTGTTCCATTTAGTATTGGAGCAGTCTGTCTCCTGCAAGTCAAAACATTGAAATGAAGTTTAATAGCTTACAGTAGGAGTGAAGGACAGAGAACAGAATGGTCCAAAGAAAGCAACCTCAAACCAGGGATTTTGGGTTACAATGGTTGCCTAGTGGCGGAATGATCAATGCATTTGTCTTACAGCACATTTATCTGTTTGCCGCCAAATGCAGGTTTGCACAGGTTTTTAAAAATTCTGTCGGGGTTGGGGATTTAGCTCAGTGGTAGAGCACTTGCCTAGCAAGCGCAAGGCCCTGGGTTCGGTCCCCAGCTCCGAAAAAAAGAAAAAGAAAAAAAAAAATTCTGTCAAGATCTCATTAGTAGTGAAAATATTCCCACTCAGCAGGTTCTAGTCTGGTACCCTCGAGAACAACAGCGGCCTGTGGGATGTGTTAGCGTAAAGCCGGAACAGCCAATGACAGCCTGGAGTTTGCTTCATGAAGTGTGTGGTGTCACATACACAGTTAGCCTGTTGTGTCTGTTGCTGCCAGCCCTTCAGTTTGTTAACGTCCAAGAGCTGTGCCCTTATCCAAAACCTAAGCAGGGTTAAAGATGTCAGCATTTTCCAGAAGTGACAGGGGCAGGAGCAGAAGAGTTCATACTGTGTTTGTCTGTCTCTGTCTCTGTCTCTGTCTCTGTCTCTGTCTCTGTCTCTGTCTCTGTCTCTGTGTGTGCTTTTCCATCTGTGTCTGTGTGTCTGTCTTTGTCAACTCTCTGTTTCTATCTGTCTGTCTCTCTATTATGTCTGTCTTCAGTTCTTTCTTTCCCTTTTTAAAGGAGCTGCTTTGATGCTGCGCACTGCAGCTCACCCTACTGGCTAAAACGAGAAACTGCACCACAAAGGACCATTTTCTTAAAAAGCGGGGGAGGGGCTACTTCGGAAGGCCATCGTCGTAGCTACTGACTTCCATGGGGTTTTCTGCTGACCGGTTTAGTTCATTCGAGACTGTTATTAATCTGTTCTGTCCTTCGGATTGCTGGATTCACAGGTGTTTTGTAATGATCGTTCCACGAGTGTCAATTTGCTTCCGTGTCTTATTATTTACCCCACTCTAACAACGCTCTTCCTAGCATGACCGTGTAATTGGACAACAGTATTCCGAAGATAGAGAACTAGCACTCAGAGCTTAAGCTCAGGCTCCTTGTGTGTGGAAGACCCAGTTGAAACAACTTTTAAAAAGAATAATAAATGGAAGATTTCCACAGCTGGACGGCTCTCATTCATTCTGCAGATCTAACGACATTTGATGCTATTACACTCACCGCCAGGGCCTTGGAGGCGAGGGATGAGGGAGGCGAAGAATATTTATACATCGAGTTATGGATAGGTAGAGGAGGAGGGAGAAGATGGGCAAGAAGTCAGACTGTAGAGAACAGAGAAGGATCGGAGACCTTCACTGTTTGCGGATTGATCGCAAGAACCAACCACGCAAGTCCAAACTGATATTTAGGAGTCGGCGAAGCCTCACAGATGTTCTGTGGGAAACACCATACATTTTCTAATGCGTGACTTTGTGCAAAATGGTATGTAATTTATACGGCAAGTATTGACAGATAACCCCTCTGCCCCTGGCTTTGGAGTCACAGGTGTGCGCGGTAATCTATTCACATGGGGGTAACAAGGCACACACCTGGTCACATCTGTATCCCTCACGTTTCGTCAGATCCAGAGGCTTGGGTGAATGGATACAATAAGGAAGGATGTGCTACCATTTTGATGGCACTACCAGAGTTCAGCTTTGGGAACTGCATTAGTGTCAAATTGGTCTGTGAAGAGCTGGCCATATTAATGCTACCAAGCATGAACGCTAACTGGATTTGGATCAGGAAACTTTATTTATATTGTTTTAGTGAGGATTTATTAGTTTAAAGAGGGAGCCACATGCCTCGTGGGTTCTTAAATATCAAATGGAGCAGGAAGTCCTCGTTCTCTTTTAATGCCGGTAGCAGTAACAGCAAAAAACAACAACAACAAAACCACTAAAAATTACAATTTCATACTAGTTTCTATTTCTGTATATTATCCAAAGACATGCAAAAAAAAAAAGTCATAGCCAAGCCCAGGACATTTTTTTTTTTCCGGAGCTGAGGACTGAACCCAGGGCCTTGAGCTTGCTAGGTAAGCGCTCTACCACTGAGCTAAATCCCCAACCCCACCCAGGACATTTTTAACCATGTGACACATAGTCGCTTACAGGTGACAAACAGACTTTACGACAGCACACTCACAATTAATTGGAAGAGAGACAAACGGCAGAGACTTCTACTGACACGAGAAAAACTAACTCGCCTTTATATGTTGAGCAGAAAACGTGTCTATGTTTTGTGTTATTTGTTCTTGCACTTCATTGCGTTTTCTAAACGTTCAACCTGGTTTGTTTGTTTGTTTGTTTGTTGTCTCTTTTTCATCTTTTCGGTAAAATTGTCACCATTCTCTGCCTGTGTTCCCAGACAGCACCTGCAAGTTCAGAACCAGACTGGGTTGTCAAAAGAGTTATAAGGGGAGCATCATGATTCATTCCCCCCCCCCGATTCTATTTGGAATTGAATTAGTAGATGAAAGTTTTTAGCGGCTTAATTCACTTCTCCATAAAGTTTATGGAGCAGCAACAGCTGGTTGAATCCAAGGCAGCAAAAGCCAATGTCTAGTGGCCAAGCTATTGTTTCTGAATTAAGAGGGGGGGGGCTCATTAGCCTGTAGTGAAAACACAGAATAAAAACAAACACAGAAACCCCGGTGAAACCTTGCACCTGACACGAGGCTGTTTTAATCTTTCTGCTCCAACCTCAGAAATCCCCCACTTACCACTCTTCGAAGCATGAATAAAATCGAGCCTGACTCTCAGAAAAGAAAAACAGAGAAACCCCCCTCACGATGGGCCCCTCAGCACAGGTGCCCAGTGGAGAACCTGTCACTGAATATACCAAGGATCGGATGGAGCGCCCAATTCTTATGACACTTAGAATCGAGGAACAAATTACCAGCTAATGGCAGGTGAACCCCTGGATAGAGTTCCCCTAGATCTTGTTTAGAAATACAAAAGAAAAAAAAAGCTGAAGGTGGCGGAGGTGATTAATGGAGATATAGTGTGTTAGAATATATATCTGTAGAGAAATATATTGATTCCGAGGGAGTCGCAGCAGGAAGTGTGTCTCCAGTGGCAGAGGGGCTTGCCTATGAGAAAGCCACTCTTAAGCAGATGGAGTTCAAAGCCCTAATTGTTCAGCTGCTGAGTGGAAATGTCTGTCACTGTAGCTTGTGATCATTTATGTCTGATCCCACTGGATCCCAGTTGGAACGGGGACTACGAGAGCTCCCGACAAGTCCAGAGAACCCGAGCGCCTACGCTTTAAGGGAAAACTGTGCCTTTTTAACTTAAGCCACTCCAAAATGACCACAGTAATCGTCGGTTCTCTAAAACTTTTCACCCATGCATCTCAACCGGTTGCAATCATTTTAATTACACTGGAGCGTCTATTTTGACGCAGCGCAATAGGCTCAGTTCTGTGCGAGCGCAAGGGAGGTGGGCCACTGGGTACAAGAGTGAAAACACTTGGGACATCATTGTGGAGTACTAATCGAGTTTAAATCTAAGGCATAGTTCTCAATGCTTTTCTCACAGGCAGCTGTCTGTCATGCTGATGCAGGCTCTGTGGGAAATGTTGGGTTTAATCCTTCCTTGCTGCCTGTGTAGACAGGGGCACAGGCTGGCTCTGAACACAGTGGAGTTGTTTAAAGGCCACCTGTGCAACTCTTCCGAAACCACTGTGATCACATGAAAGTGACTGTACGTTTGAAGTGAGTAAACCAAGTGGCAACTCCTGGCGGGTGTCGAGGGTGAGAGTTTTAGAGAAGGCGGCTGTGAATCCGATCTGTGTGCTGGACTGGATCTTGGAACCCAAAGGAAGGCAGCAACGAAAAATTCCACCAAGTACAAAGGTCGAATGTACCCATATTTGACGGTTTGGTGGGTAGATTTCACTCATGGGAGGAGCTGGCACGGAGGAAAACTGGATGAAGGCTGTATACAAGCTATGTCGTATCTCCACAACACTTTTATAAAACTTATTTCAGGGGGCTGGAGAGATGGCTCAGCAGTTAAGAGCACTGACTGCTCTTCCAGAGGTCCTGAGTTCAAATCCCAGCAACCACATGGTGGCTCACAACTATCTGTAATGAGATCTGATGCCCTCTTCTGGTGTGTCTGAAAACAACAATGTACTCACATACATAAGATAAATAAATAAATCTTTTTTAAAAACCAAACTTATTTTAAAGATGGACATGGTGCCTTTAGTCCCAGCACTCAGGAAGCAAGGGTAGGAGGATCTTTGGGAACTGGAGGCCAGCCTGGTCTTCCCAAGCAAGTTCCAGGATAGCCAGGGCTACACAGAAAAACCCTGTCTCAAAAACAAAGCAAAACAAAACAAAAATACAAAAAAAAAAAAAACCCAAATACACAAAAAGAAAATCACCAGAAAACAATTTATTTTAAAAATTAAAAAAAAAGCAAACAAGTTTTACAAATACAAAACCAAACCTAAAACTGCCCCCTTGATCGTCCCAATGCTTTAGAGGTCAGACTGGAGAGGAGTGGGCTCTTCCGCTTGGCGGTGAGAGGAGTGGGCTCTTCCGCTTGGCGGTTCCATCAGGGATTCAAAGCAAGCAGAGAACTGGATCTAGAACGATGGTTGAGCAAAAGCTGGTCAGCATATCCTAAAAAAAAAATGTTAAATTTTGCTTGCAGCATATACTGTTTTGAGAAAGGTTTTCGATTGGCCTCCGAAATGAAAACTTTTATGGCTGCAGCTTGACTTACAGGTCTCCAGACAGGAAACTCATTTACATCCTTGTTGATAATGTGATTTCGGCAGCCCTGCCACGGTGTAAAATTTGAGTGTTTTAACCCTCTGTCCAGTATTGGAGGTTTTTATTGGGTAGCAGCCGCGCGCGGGGATGCTTCCCTGCTCAAAACTTGGAAAGCATTTTGTCTGGCTTTAGCTAGTCACCGCTGTGTCAGGTAAAAGAACTCTTCCCCCTCTAATGCACTCGGCAGTTTATTTTAAAGTCCTACGCATGCAGATGTTCCGGCCAGTCGAGGGCATCTGCCTACCGCTGAGCATTCGAAGACGAGTCTGGTTTGTGGAAAGAGAAGGCCGCAGTCAGTTTTTTTAAAAATCATTTTTTATCTCCTCCCTAGCCTTGTAGTTTAATTGTAGGAAATAAACCTTTAAAGCCGGGCAATCCAGATTCTTCGCAGGTTGTTTAGTTTCAATGCTCCCTGGTTGGAATTCTGGGCCAAAAACCACTACAGTGTTTACTGAGATTAGCATTGGAGATTTCCTTTGGAAATTAGTATCGGAGAGAATATTAAATTCAGTTGAAAAATCCCGTTTTCATGTTTGTGAAATGAACCAAGCAGCTGTTGGTGTCTTCTCACCAGCAGGCCTGTACCTCTGTTTGGGGGATTTTTTTTTTTTTAAAGGAAAACAATCTGTAATGCTTTCATTTTCTTCTGGTTTCTGAGCGAGCAGACATCCTCTGCCTGAACCTTTTAAAGTATCGTAATAGCATTGGCCACTTCTACGAAATACAATTCAACGAAGACCAGAAAAAAAAACACCCAAAAGAGATTAGCAATGTTTTAATTGCATAATTCAGTATTGTGTATGCATTACCTTTTATCAAAGTCATTTTTGCAGAACAAATATTACCTTCCCCCGGCTTTCGGAGTCCCTGAGAGAGCTTTCTTTCAGGCTGTAAACCAGAATTACAAGAGCGAACTTTATTAAGGTTGCAAAACAAGTAGCGATTTAAATAGGAACAGAATCCAGCCTGGGTTCTCCGTTTACGGCTCTGATTTTTCGGGGTGGGAGGGAGTATTGACCTTGCTACATTGTATTAGGTAGAGAAGATTAGCTCCCCCCCCCCCCCCGTGTCCTTCTAAATGAAATGGAAGGAGAAAGAGGCCTTAGGGGTAAAGGTTGTAATTCACGGAGATGTGGAATTTATGAAAACAAATTTATACAGCAAGGCTTTCATTTTAAATGTGACAGAGAAATTACTCTTGTGTGGCGAAAGGTCTTCCCACTCGAAGCTACCAGTTGCTTAGTGCTAGAGGGAGGTGGTGGTGTAGAAGATTTCGTACACACTTAAGTTGGTTCTTCAAGTTGTTTCTCTGCCTCTTCTAGTGGGACTGGGCATGGACATCAAGTAAGGGACGGTGCCATCTTGGCAAGCGCCGGAAGACACCTGTAAATGTGCTTGTCAAGATGTCCAGTGGATGACCCGATTTTCCTTCTCAACCCTCAGGAGACGACCTTGGCCAAGACGGCTCTGATGAAAATCTGAGTGGGACACACGGCCCAGCCCTCGCATCAGATGCATCCTTTTGGTCAGATTATCAGGAGGAGGGTGAGTGTCATCTCTCTGGCTGTGACGGCCTTTCCTGTGGCCCTCTCTGCCTCTTGTCATTTTGTTCCCAGCAATGGCTTTTTCTGTGTCGGCGATCACTGGTTTGCAAAAAGCAGCTACTGGCTTCATCGTGGTGCTCAGCCCCTTGGGTAATTCAATGTTCCCACAAGTTAACGTATTTAGAGAAACACTGATTCCATGGGGAAGACCTCATTATTGATCTTCGTCTGAAACAGCAGCTCATAAGGCATGAGGACATTTTAAGACAACAGGGCCCAGTTATTCCAGCCTTTCAGATCTTTTGGCTTCACTGAGATGCATGGGCATTGGGTTCCATGGTTACGAAAATTGGGTTATTAGCGTATTGTGAGGTATCTGAGACCTTTAGGCCTGTTTACTACATTATCTCACCTGCGCTCACTCACCTCGGACTGCAACTGATTTTATTCAAGAGAAAGGCAAACGAACTTAATGCAGATCTCCCCATGGCATTAATTTTATTTGAATTCTTGTACATTGGAGGACTTAAAGAATTTCTTTGTGATAACCTTTAAAAAAAAAAGTAACAGTAGGCAACGTGTAATGCAAAAATATCCCTGAATTTCAGATCTATTAGTATAGAGATTACGGCCTGGTGGCTGCCAGCTTCTGGTGCAGGCTTAGATTTCCCAGGGGCGGGAGGTTGCTGGGCTCTCCTGGCATCCGGCCACAGGAGCAGGAGGTTTGAGCATCTCTGTGTGCACAGTGTTCTTATCAAACTCTCTCATGCCTTTCCAGTGGGAGGAAAGGCTGAAGATGTTCCTGAACCAAATAGTAAATTGGAAACTTATTATCCTCAGGGGCTGGGAATAAAGTTGGTAAATTGTTCCTTGTTTCTCTTTATGGATTCGTAGTCTTCTGTTTCCTTTTTTTTTCCTTCTAAATTCCAAGAAGGCACGGTCCCTCTTTTTCTCTCTCTTTACCTGTTCGTTACTTGCTCTTTCTTTTAGCCGGTTCGGACGAGTCTTATATTTCTCTTTCGTTAAATTGATGACTTCCACCTCGGAGTAATGGACCGAGTTGCACAGGAGTATTTTGCCTTGCTCACGCTTCTCCCAGTAGTAGCGTGAGGCCGTACCCACATGTTCAAAGCTGAAAGGGTCCACTCTGCTTGCGGGCGTCGTACTAGAAACACTGGGCTGGAAGCTTAATAATTACCTTGGTAGCTGACTAATAATTGTAGAAAATTAACAGTGCAAAACGTGAAGAAACTAACCTTTCATTTGGTTTTGATTAATCTAATGCTTGACAGAATCAGAACAATGGTGTCTCGTTAATTCATAGGTCACCTGCTTGGTATTTCCAGCTTTCCAAAATACAGCTGAGAATACAAGAAGTAAGCCAGCAGGACCTCGGGGCAGAAATAGATGTCGATGAATTCCGAGTTAATGCTTGGCTTTCTTATTCTTGGGAGTAGCTCTGAGGCCCTCACTGGGGGAAACCCTTTCTTTCCTTTCCTTAGGAATTTGTATTGCAGTGTTTCGGTTTCTCAGGCCACAGTAAAGCTTCAGATTAGAAGAAGGGATGCTGTGAGCTGGGTGTGGCGGCGCACGCCCGTTGGGAGGGTCTTGAGTTCCAGGCCAACCTGGGCTATAGCAAGACCCTGCTTGAGGAAAAAAAATGAGGAAGAGGAAGTAAAGGAGGAAGAGGAGAGGAGAAGGGGGAAGGGGAGAAGGAGGAGAAGGGGAGGAAGGGGAAGAAGGGGAGGAAGAAGAGGAAGAGTCTGGGAACGGCATCAGCTAGAACTTGACCCTGAAGGTAAGAATCAGAAGCTAATGTAAACCATGAAAACCAGAACCCGGAAGCTGAGCTGTAGCTCAGTGTAGAATACTTGCCTCACAAACGCAAGGCCTGTTTTGATCCCTAAGACACCAAAATAACAAGACACGAACAAACAAAACAAAAACATGCAAAAGAGAGTTCCTAAAATAAATAGAACAAAGACACAAAAAGGTAAGATCCTTTAGTAAAATTGGTACAGACATTCGTAAAACAAAACCATAGCAACCTGGGACTTACTCGTGTCCTAGAAAGACTCCTCGAATCCCCCTACCCAACCCCAGCCCCATCCTAAAGAGAGACTGCTCATATCACACCCCACCCCGTGGCATAGAGAGACAATGCTCACATCCTCTTAGATGAATCAAAATGCTGAAAGCTGGCGTGTACTGAACACTTTCTGTGTGCCTTTACTTTGTGTCCTGAGCACCTCTGCTACACTGCTTAACCCTCACCACGGCCACGAGAGGTAGATGTAAGCCTTACATTCACCTTACAGATGAAACCCTGAGTCCTGGCAGAGGTAACTTACCCCATCCCACCGCCATTGGGTAGCGCGGCCGTGATTTGAACCTGGTGTGTTGGTTCTAGTTCAGTTGCTAACCGAGATACTCTTGCAACTCCTGCCCCACCTGACTTATCCCTAAAGATGGATCTGCCTTGCAGATATTTTGGCTCAGATTATATGAGCAGTGCACTTAATGCTTAAAAAATCATAAGCAACCGGGGGAGGAGGGGACAGCTCACTTGGTAAAGTCTACGCTGTGCAAGCATTAGGACCTGACTTTAGATGCCCAGCATCTACATCAGGGTGCAGCCCACACCTGTAAT